>NW_026126407.1:9420000-9662500 GCF_943737965.1 Phodopus roborovskii | reverse complement strand
ACTCCCTCCTTCCCTTCCCCTAACAAAGGGTTAGGGCATGGTCCAGACTCTCATGGTTTGAATCTATAATAGTTTCTCTGTCTAGTAATTACCGCTCTACTCACTCTACTCCCCATAGCCTCCTTCATCTTCATCCATGGGCTAAATGCCTACATCCTTATTGTCTTCTAGAGGAAAACTCCATCCATGGATTTGAGGCATTCCTGAGTTCAGAGAGCAGCCAGTCAGTGGCACTACCATGATCAAGACCTCTTAGACCCCAGATTTTCTTCTCCCTCTTGTCCCAACTTGGGAGTCTCTGTGCTCACAGCCAAAGCCCAACCAAGGAGGGAAGACCTGGCCTAAGCTCCCTATCAGCTATGATGACCTTGCCTTAGAATCTTCTATAAAATGCAGTTACTAACCCCTAGTTGCTTCTCCTAGTTGCTATGAAAGGCAGGGGGCTACAACTATGAATGGACTATGCTGCCCAGCATCCAGTTCTACAGCCTCCAGCCTTAAATGAAGCAGAGATGGGAACTAGCCTAACCCTAAGTACCAAGAAAAAGAGAATAGAGATGAATAAAGGACAGAAGGTTGGCCTTGTGAGGGGGAGGGTATCTCTTCCCTTTGTTCTTGATTAGACTTCCCAGCGCCAGTGTACCTAAATATAACCAGGCTCCAGATCCCTCATTCCCCCAGCCACTGGCCCTGTAAAAGCCAAGCCTAGCTTGTTCATGCATATTCATGGCAGAAGGGGTGGTGGTAAGATGCCAGAGAGGAGACCCAAAAGGAACAGGTACTTCTCATCTCCTTGAGGGAATGTGTCTGGACATCATGGGCCACAAGAATAGTAACCCTAACTGGTTTTATTTTGATTTTGACACCTTTCAACTTTCATTAGTTTTTATTGTGTAAATTTAAATGTCCTAATAAAAATTTGGGAGAAATTAATTAATTAATTAAATGAAACAGATAATGTGATGCTTTGACAGCTGTAAGTACTGCAAGGCAGTAATTGTGAATTCATCACAGCCAGTTTTCTCCTGTTATTTTCACCCTCCCTTCCTCTCTGAGAAACCATTGATCTGCTCCTGTCCCTGCAGGCTGCTTGGCATTTTCTGGATTTTTTTCCCCCTTTGGTCAGGGCAGTCACACAGTGTGCTCTGCTTCAGCCAGACTTGTTTTCTGTCAGGGTGACTTATCCTGATGTTGTCCACACTGTCGCATGCTTCACTTCATTCCTTTCTTCTAGACCAGACTCTTTGTTTATCCATTCGCTCACTGGTTCTCATTGGCCATGTTTTCAGATTAGGACTAGAATAAATTAAGCTGGCATAACATTCCTCTTAACTTGAGTAAACACCTACAAGTAGAAGGGTTATAGGACAGGATGATGCTCAGGCCCTTGTACGTGCTGGGATACTCCACAGTAAGATAAATCCCCCACCCCACCCCACCCTTTAGGAACTGCCATCAACTTTCTGAAATTGTCCATTTCCTCTAAGAGCAGTTTATTTCAGCCAGTTATTTTAATAAACTCTTCTAATAGGTACATAGTGGTATCATTACAGTTTAAACAGTTCGTTATATTTATTTTTATTTATTTTGTGTGCATATGGAGAGGTACTCATACCATAGAATGCATGTGGAGAACAGAGGGCAGCTCTCAGGAGATGGTTTTCTACTTCCACCACCTTGGGTCCCAGGATCAAATTCAGGTCATCAAGCTTGGCAGCAAGCACCTTTACCTACTGAGCCATCTCACCCACCTGTCTTTACAGGTTTGGGTTTTGTTTTTCTTGTTTTTTTTTTTTTGTTTGTTTGTTTGTTTGTTTTGTTTTTTTGTTTTTGTTTTTTTAATGTGTGCGTATGGAGACCACAGGACAACCTCAGTATCATCCTCAGGAACACAATCCACTTCCTTGAGACAAAGCCTCTCATTGGTCTCATGCTCATCAATTAGACTAGACTGACTGGCCAGTGAGCTCTGAAGACTCTCTTGTTGGCCTCCACAGTTCCAGGGTAACAACAATGCCTGGTGTCTTCATGTAGGTGGATTGCTGGGGATTGAACTCAGGTCCCTGTATTTGCAAGGCAAACACTTTACCAACTGAGCCACCCTTCCAGTCCTCTCTGCAGTTTTGATTTGCCTTTCCTTGATGACTGATGGTATTGAGCAACTTTTCATGTGTTCATTTGCCTTTCAAACACCCTTTGCAATGAAATGTTTATCGCTTTGTGTTGTTTTTATAGCATTTCTCAATGTGTTTTATTTGATTGTTCATTGTCTTCTCCCTTTCCACCAGTTATGTAAGCCATAGATCCATGAGGGCTGGGATGGGGTTTGTCTTCAATCGTTACACTGAGGGTGGGTCCTAACACTGGTTGAACATATACTCAAAAAATAAGTGAGGTAGAATTCTACCCCCTGCTCTGCTACAGTCTGTAGCCTTTTAATAAATCCCCTGCTTCAGTTTCTCACCTTGTAAAATGGAATGGGACTGCAAAGATGGCTTCGCTAGTGAAGTGTTTGCTGTGTGAGTGACTTGGTTTGATTCCTAACAGCCATGTAAAAGTCTGGGTAATTTGTAACCCCAGAGATGGGGAGATGGAAACAAGTGGGTCTCTGGGACTCTTTGACTAGCCTGGCTAGTCTAATTGGAATGATCCTATCTCCAAAATCAAGGTGGATGGCACCTGAAGAGTGACACTTGAGGTTCACTTCGATTGTCTACACACAAACACATACACACAAAGAGCATATCATATATACAAACAGGTTGCAAATGTGTGCGTGCGCACACACACACACACACACACACACACACACACACACACACACACACGATCTTGAGGGGCATCCCAGCTCTTATACTGGGTTTGAGGCCTCACCCTGAGGAAGAGTCTAGAGTCCTGGGAGAATAGAGGGGAGAAAAGGAGATGGCAGGCAGGGGGAGGGAAAAACAAAGAGATGTGCCATGGAGACAGGGGAGCATAGGGGACGGTCAAGTTCACTGAGGCTGGGGAGGGAGACAGACACAGCTGAGGGCGGCTGACAGACAGGGGTCCCAGGGATGGGGCAGCAAAGACCCTCAGCTGTTCACAGGGAAGACAGGTCAGCAGGCCCAAGACAGATTTAACCCAGTGTCACCCACAGATGCTTGCCTCCTGTAGCATGCCATCATAGCAGCTAGGGACACACAGCCTTGATGAACGGCAGAAATATTGAAATGAAACTCTTCCGCGTATCAAAATATTGAAGCTGTGTTGTCACACTGTGGGCTCGTTGCTATGGAGAAACGCAGCCCTGGCAGCCACTCCAATCAGACACCAAGGGAAGATGGGAAATGAGCCCCCAACGGGCTGGTTTAGGGACAGCACTGGGGAGAGATTTCCCTGCCCAGAGCCAAGGATGTAGGAGCCTTGAGTGGGGCAGCCCTGACATCCAGTCAGGCTTCCCTGGAAGTCCCCTGAACCCCAACATTTGGGAAATGTTCTCCAACTGGGGATATAAGAGCTGATAGGGGAAACTGAGACCCCCCCCCAAGAAGGGGAAAGGCATTCCTGAAGCCAAATTCAGGTTCTTGTCCGGACCAGTCCCTGCTGTCCCGTTCTAGGTCTAGACATTGTCTAGCACCATCTATCTTCAAGGTCATGTTTACCAGGCATTTCAAATTAGCCCATTCCAAATAAGTCAACATGCTAGCCTTGGTGACATCCCAGGGCAGGACCAACAAGGCAAGAAGGTCCCTGAACTCTCTTCAGCTGGGATCACTCACACCCAGCCTGGCTCGGCATGGCTACACTCTCTTCTCTCCTAATTCTTGATCGACTCACCTCCCACCCCTGCATCTGCCTGGTACAATCACACCTTGACCCCTATTTTCTCTCTACCTGAAATGCTATTCCATGGGTCCCTCTGGGTGTCATTTGGATGCTCACTATCTGTCACAGCTCACAGCTCACCTGGGCATCACTGGTGGCTCTCTTCATCTCAGTGAGGCTTGTCTTAGATGCCACATTGACACTGTAGGCATCCAGGACCAGTCTCATCTATCACTCCTTTTCCCCAGTGTATCACGTCCAACCACCTCCATAGCACGGGCATCCCTTCAGAGCCCAAAAGGTTCTTCCCTTCTTCAGTCTTTCCTAATTCAGAGCCACCATACCTGCTGCCACATCTGTTTGGAAGGCCCTTTCTTGTCCTCACCTGACAAGCCCCTACTTCCTGGCTCTGCAGAAGGATATCCTGCCCACATCAAAGCAGGAGTCCTGGTTACATCTCCCTCATGTCAGCTGGTACTTTTAACTTGATGACATCACACCCACAAGTGAGCTTTGTATCATCTTGTGATGTCTGCCTTTCAAGCTAGACTATATGTTATGAGGGCAGGGAAAAAAACCTGTATTCTACCTTGAACACATTAAGAGCTTTAAAAATCCCACCAATTGTCTGAGCATGGAAGTGTGGATGGATGGAGAAGATGCTAGGTCTCAACAGGGATCTACTTTCTAGAACTTCTTGAAAGGCCACCCAACTGGTGGTGTAGAGATGGAGTTCACTTACCTCTAGCATCAAAGAATTCATCATCTGAACTCTCCACTGAATCACCGAGGACATTCCGAAGGTGCCAGGGGGCACTGCCACCCGGGGAAGGGCCACCTACCAAAGAGAGCATATATGTTAGTCAAGACTAAGAGAGTGTCCCAATGGTGGGGCCAGTCCCAGGCCTCTCAGACAAAGGTCAGCTATATCCTCCATGTCTGAGTTCTCCCACTCTGTAGCCTCAGACCACACCAATCCTTCTCACCACAGTGTTTTCATTTAAGTTCAAAAACTCTCTCTAAGGAAGCTCCACGGGGAAAGAGTTGAGGGTAGTCGAGTACTGGTCAGCAGAAGCTGAGCTGTGGTAATAAATTATCTCAGCAGTTTATAGCAACAGTGATTCGCTTCCACTTACATGGTTCAGATATAGCTCTTTTCATCATGCTCGCTCCAAGGGGTCACCAACTTATGATGTCACCATCTTAAAATGAGATGTCAAGGTCCAGTGAAGCAAGGAGACACAGGAAATCATGCCCAGTTTTAAACTCTGCTGCCCAGAAATGGCATGCTCTGTTTGCATTTCATTGGCCAAAGCCACATGGGAAGACCAGACATCCTGTTGACCACCAAAGAAGTCAGCCACATACAGCACATGCAGACCATGACGGGACTCAGCACTACACACATCCAAGTGAAGATCGACATGATGGAGGATGTCTGCCAAGTTTCAGGAGGCTCAGAAATGACAGCAGCTACTCTTAGTCTCCTCAGAGAGTAGCATGCAGGGCTAAGGGCCCTCCAAAGCAGGGAGGAAACATGGACACTGAGACCGGTCCCTCACACCACGTTCTGCCCCATCTTACTTCCTGCCCTGGGGCCAAAGGGAAGTAGGGCAAGAACACAGCTGGCACCTTCCTCCATTCTCTAGCCCTCTCTATTCAGCACTTAGGGGTTCACACAGGACCAGCATGCACATGAAGCCCTTTGCATACAAACTCTGAGGTGTGTGAGATGCAAGAGGTTGCAGGTAGACTGCAATCTGGGTTTAGATGAAAACCTGAGAGAGGTAGATGAAAATCAACCTGGTAATTTTCCGGGGGAAGATCCCAAAGACAGAGGTATAAATTGTTCATCACAGTATTTCAGTGATAACTATACTGCAGGAGAAACCCCAGTGTTCATCTGCAGGAGATGAGCTACACACATCCATATACAGCCATATGCGCTTCCCAGCAACTGTTGAAAGGATGAAGTAGTGCTTTAGGTGCTGACATGGAAAGATGCCCATGGAGTTCAGTTAGGAGAAATACACAAGAAAATTCCAGAACATTCTTTTTGACTCATATTTAAAAATTACATACACCTGTATACTGAGGGGTATGTGTGGCATGTTGGTTAAGGGCTCAGGCCTGAGTTCAAACTCGGGACTTGCCTCTTAGAAGCTGTGTGATGTCAAGTGAGTTGCCCTTTCTCTCTGTCTTGGTTTCTTCATCTATATTGTGGGACTAGGGCATGCCAGCCTTCCGAGCTTATTGCAAAGATCAAACAAAATGCATTGCAAAGCTTAGCATCATGTCTTGCAAAGATCAAGTGTTTAGAACAGTAATTATTACATAAATATACTTCCAGAGGTGTTAAAATGTTTGGGAGGACACACGCCAAAATGCTGTTTATAAACATTTATCTACATGGATAGTGGAATTTGATAAAAAGAACACAGAGGAAACCCAGCTTTAAGACTGCATGAGTAATTTTTATGTGATTACCAAGATTTTTTTGTCTCCTTTTACCAGTTCTAAGAGATACCTTCCCCAGGCTAGCATCTTTGGAACTGGGCAGTGACTTAGTTGATGGTACATCATGAGCTAAATAGAATCATTCATTCCTTCTCCTTGATAATATGTAAAATAAGGCTGCATCCTACAGTCTGTGCATGTTCAATAAAAAACAATAAAATCATCATGCACATGGGGTATGTCTTCCCTGAGGCAGAGGCTTTGGCTATCAGACTCATGCCCTGGCCCCACAGTGGCTTGGAGGCTAGTACCAACAATGTTCCTGCCTCAGCTTTCCCATCTGCATGATGAAAAACGTGATTGAGGCTTTCCCGTGAGGAAAAATGTAACTCTGATTCTAGAGGAGTCCATCTGGCACACAGTTGGCACCAAGAACTGTGAGAGGTGGACTCCTCCCCAGCCTCAGGGAGGGAGCACCTTACAATGCAGTCCATGGAGAACCCACTACAACCCCGGCTCACCCCATCCTACCAACCTGCAGGATGCTGGCACTGTCCCCCCTCCCCACCCTGTACATGAACAGTTTCTGGAGGGGCCAGCCCTCCTGTCCTGCCCAGCACATACCCAGACACATACCCAGGTTATGCTCTATGGTTTGCAGCCAAGAGAGAGAGAACATTCTGAAACACAAAAGGGCAGAGGTCACAGGAAGCACCAATGTGGAATCCTCTCTAGATGCAAAGTCATATCTGCCCCCACACTTCCTATGGAGCCCTTTGAAACTTGGTTTCCCACCCTGAAGCCCTGGATTTACTGAAAGGAGGTCTGAATATAAGTGTACCATTAAAAAATAATGGTTGGGCAGTAGTGGTGCACACCTTTAATCCTACTGCTTGAGAGGCAGAGGCAGGTGGATCTTGAGGCCAGCCTGATCTACAGAGCGAGTTCTAGGACAGCAGGGCTATACAAAGAAACACTGTCTCAGAAAAAAAAATCATTTAAAATCTGTCCCAAACTTACATTAACTTAATTAATACAGTTCTCTAGAGAAACAGATGTCAGTTATTAAAATTATCATATAGCCTATATAAATACATGCTATATATTGATACACAAACACCCTTTACTATCCAAGTCTATTTCATTCCAAAGAAGTAAAAGCTTGCTTGGGTGGTTAAAAAAAAAAAGTGTAACTGGGAAATGGTAGCACATGCCTTTGATCCCAGCAATGGGGAGGCAGAGGCAGGAAGATCTCTGTGAGTTCAAGGCCAGCCTGGTCTACAAAGCAAGCTCCAGGACAGACAGGACTGTTATACAGAGAAACTCTGTCTTGAAAAAAAAAAAAAAGCCAAAAAACAACCACAAAAAAAAAGAGGAAAGAAAGAAAACAAGGAGAGTAATCATGAATAAGTCAAAATGCACAATTGAAAATAAACCCAAAGATAAATTTGAACACAGTGGAAGAGGAAGGAATAATCTGAGAGGGGAGCTGCTATGAGCTGCAGAAGAAGGCAGATGCCAGGTTGGTTCACATGTAAAACTAATATGTGTCACCAAGTGCTTCCCCTGAGCAAGGCTGGGTTACAGACCCATGCGTGCACCTGTCTTTTTCAGGCAGTAACGACACTGTGGAAGGAAGAGGTTGAAAGGGACAGGTTTTTGTAGCACCTTTCCCCACTGGGGTGATTTTTGTCCTTTAGATGATCCAGGTTCGGCAGGCTGGTATTAAAGGTATGCACCATCACTGCCTGGCACCCTCCTTGCTTTCAAGCTACATGCCTACATTCTTTTAACATGTACTGTAAGTTTGTTTAAAGAAGACATGAGGCCTTCTCTCCCACTGGGCAGAATCTACCGGAAACAACCTCTGTAAAGGTAACAGGGAATCCTGTCTGTATATAATGTACTGGCTAGTTTTGTGTGTCAACTTGACACAAACTAGTGTCATCAGAGGAAAGTCCTCAGCCGAGGAAAAGCCTCCATGAGATCCAGCTGTAAGGCATTTTCTTAATTAGTGATAATGGATGAGGGCCCAGCCCATGATGGAAGGTTCCTGGGCTGGTGGTCCTGGGTTCTATAAGAAAGTAGGCTGAGCATGCCAGGGGAAACAAGCCAGTAATCAGCACCCCTCCATGGCCTCTGCATCAGCTCCTGTTTCCAGGTCCCAGCCCTGTTTCTATCCTACTTACTTTGGTAATGAACAGCAATATGGAAGTATAAGCTAATTAACCTTTTCTTCCCCAACTTGCTTTTTGGTCATGGTGTTTCATCGCAGCAATAGAAATCCTAAAGAAAATATATAACTAATATAAAAAGAACCTGTACAGATGTGATGGCAAAAATTTAAGCCCAGTACTCAGCAAGCAGAGGCAGGCAGATCTCTGTCAGTTTTGAGCCAGGTGGGTGTACATAGTGAGTTCCAGGCCAACCAGAGCTACGTAGTGAGATCCTATCTTTAAAAATAAAAATAAAAATACACCTATAAGAGTGGTCATGTCAAAAAGCAACTGCGAAGGCCAACAAGATAGCTCAGAAGGAGAGGGTGATCACCATCAAAACCCGATGGCCTGCATTTGATCTTGGACCCCACACAGTTGAACAGAATCAACTCCCTGAAAGTTGTGGCAAATGCAGGTCTATATACATACATGTGCATGCATGCATACACACACACACACAGAGACAGACAAATATAATATATACATACATACATATATATGCAACTGGCTCCCTGATGGGAGAGGACAGTCTTTGGGCAGACCCTCTCCTATACATTGGCAGAGCCTCCTATACACTGATTTTAGCAAATGGCAAAGATCATATTTCAAAGAAGGAAAAGAGCATAGGAAGTTGTCTAAGGGCAAGACTGCTTAGAAAAGATTCCAGGCGAGCTGGGAACTGAATGATGAAAAAGACCAGATTCACAAAGCACGAGAGAGAGAGTGTGTGTGTGTGTGTGTGTGTGTGTATTCCTTGAGGGATGTGAGCTCCTAACCCTCCACTCTGTCTTCTTAAGATTGTTCATACATTACAGGCAATCAGTTGCCAGGTGCGTGGAAAACTTCTGCACAGAGCTTGGAGCGTGGGCTTCTGAGTGACATGACCTTGAATTCACTTACTTCTCCATGATTCAAAGCAGATTAACCTCTCAGAGCCTCAGTTTTTCTCATCTCTAAAATGGGCATCATGAGCCTTACTTCATTGTTATAAGATTTCAGTTTAAGCTTAGCCACCAGAGTTTCCAAGCCACTGCCTGGAGGGAGACTTTGTCATCCATAGAACCAAGGCTTAAAGCATGGAAAGAATACCCAAGAAACTTCTAGTTGCTACCAGGGGACTCCTTCAGGCTTATGTCTTCTAAGGCTCAACTGTCTCTGCCTGAGTACCACAACTACCTAAAACCTAACATAAGCAACAAGGAGAAGAAACACCCTAAGCCCTATCTATAGAGAAACTACTTCTGCTCCACAGTCCCAGCCAGGGCCTGCAGGAGGGGGACTGTTAGAGCCATCCCCAGTCTGTCTCCAGACCCATCAGCCTCCACCTCAGTCCCAGTGTGGTCTCCAAGTATTTGTGAGAAGGTCCGGGTTTCTCCTACAAGAATAAAGCCAGATACCTGCTCAGATCACTGGCTCCATCTCAGGTCCCACATCTATAATAGACAGAAAGACAGCAGGCACAGCCAGACAGGAGCTGTGTCCTAAGGACCTCAGGTCAGTCCTGCCTGAAGGCAGAGTGCCCTCTTTAAGGGGACACTGCCCTGTACTCAGGAGTCCTGGCTAGCGGGGAAGACACCCCACAGGAAGGAGGCAGAAGTATAGGCCAATTCTTCCTGGGCCAAACCTTAGGCCAGATGGTGCCTGGAGGGAGGGGGGCACAGAAAGGAACTGGAACCATCCTGACCCTTTGGAGTGCTGTCCCAGGGAATAGCCCTGCTCTGCCTTGCATAGAGCAGGGGACAAGGAGCTTGGTCCTTGGGCCAGATTCCATATAAGCAGTCTCTGTCTACTCAGAGTCACATGGTGCTCTTTCCTGGGGAGGAGACCCAACTGAGCCTCAGAGGAAGAAATGAGCATCACTAACAAGAAGACAGAAGCAGAACAGGGCCATGGAAAGACATGGCCACAGTGGCAGCCATTTCCAGGCAAAGATGGCATAAAAACCCCTCACCCCCAGTTAGTAACTCAGTATGTCAGAGTAAGAGAAGGACCATGGACATTTGCTGGGAGCCATGGCCCTGGGGTATCCAAATAACATACTCCTAGAACCAGATGAAGCAAATACCTCAGCATATGGCCTGGGTTGCACAGCCCTGGGCCTGACTATACCCATACCTGCCTGCCTGGCAGTGACTGTTGTCCCACTGCATCTAAAGCTGTCCTGGTGGCACTGATACACTGGAACACCTGTGTGTCAGCAGAGAAGGTAATAGAGAGGCGAGGTTACAGCCCTTAGAAACCCACCCCTATCTACCACCATGCACACACACACACAGACAAGTGAGATCTACAAGACGGCTGTGGGCTAAGTCCTAGCTACCAGTGTGGCTCAAATGCTCCGGAGGTCTCCGACACACACACACACACACACACACACACACACACACACGTGCACACACATGCACACTTAGAAACACATGGCTGATCCTCATGATAGCCCTGGGGCCTCAAAGTCAGGAGACAGCATGTGAAGTATGGCACTTTATGGAGCCCGAGGGAGGCTCCACAGGCAGTGACTGAACCCAAGAAGCTGCCTCCTTACCACTGCTTCTGCTGCCATCTCCTCCTCCTTTTCCTCCCCATCTTCCTCCCCCTCCTTCTCCTCCTCCTTCTCCTCCCTCCAGGGAACCTGCCCACATCCTTTGGCTTCATTCCCAGCTTAGATATTTACCAATTACTTTGAGCCTCAGTTTCTCCTCTGTAAAACAGGAATAATGGTCATACTTATGTCACAAGTAGTGAAGAGGGTAAATGAATGAGTATTTGAGAAAGGGTCAGCATAATACCCAGTCTCTATTACTGCCATAACATGGCTTGTTAAGGGACTGCCAAGGTGACTCAGTGGATAAAGGCTCTCACTGTGCAAGCCTGATGACCTGTTTGATCTTCAGAATCTACATAGTAGGAATGAGAGAACTGCTTCCTGCAAGTCGACCTCCGATCTCTAAACATGTGTCTCTCTCTATCTATCTTACACACACACACACACACACACACATACACATGCACGTACACACGCATGCACACACATGCAATAAAGTGAGGGAAAAATAAGTAAAGGAACGTGTTAAATGGAATAAGAAGCCATGCTTATCCAAGGATTTTCTTTGCTTATTTCTTAAGCTGAAATTTCTAAGAAAGAGCAGGAGGCCATTCTCCTGGGGCCCCTGGGATGGGAGCTGCTCCTCTCCTCTCCTCCCCTCATTCCTCTCTCTCTAAGCCTATCCTCTGACCATCTGGCCCTAGCCACACTAGCCATTGGGAACTTTCCAGGCTTCTCCCTCTTCCTTCAGGCCTTTAGTGGGTCCTCCATTCTCCAGCCCATTGCTGCTAGAAGGGGAGGCACTTTCCTGTTCCCAGGCCAGACTGGTTCCTGATTCCTCACTAGTGTCCCACCACAGTCAATGTTTGCATCCCTGTCATCTGGTCCCTCTGGACCATGGGCTTCCCTAGAGGATACACCTGGCAGGAACCCTTTCCAGACCCATAGCCTCTCCCTGCACAGGGCTGTGTGGTAAAAGTTGTTTTGGGACTCAGCATGGAACAGCACAGGAAGTACCTCAGGAAGGTTGCTCTCTGGAGAACACACCCCAAGGTGTGCCCTCAGGCCCTCTTTGTAGGTCAAGGTGAGAATGGGGACCAGACAGTCCAGGGCCAACCAATTTACACGTGGCCTTCAAGGGGCTGTGCAGCCACCTGGGGAGGGATGAGAGGCCAGGAGAAGCTGCTTCCAGAAAAAGGCATTACTGAAGGAAATCAGTGCTGGTTGGGGGTTGGTTGCTATAGAAACAGTCCTAACTATCTCCTAAAATGCTAGATGTGCCACTGATGAGCTGTGTGCTGATCTCTTTCAGGGGACTGTCAGGAACCCCAAAGGGGCTGTCTTCTATAGTACCCAGCTTCAGGAGCCAGCATCCCGAAGGACCCTGAAGGAGAGATCAGCTTTCAGGACAATCAAGTAGATCCAGTCCATAGGGTGTACATCCAAGGGCTATGGCTGAGCCTTCTAGATGCAGAATCATCCTAACTACTAGAGTGCTTAAATCAACCATGGCCTACCTCAACTATATCTTAAACCTTAGGTTCAGCCATTAACACAGACCAGCCTCAAACTAGAAACTGAGTCTAGCCACAGGCTTACTCTTAATCCAGTCACATGACAAGTGACAAGCACAGGCACAAGAGGAACCCAGCCATGGCCACACATGGCACCCAGTCTAGATCCCAGAACCACATCAAATGATTTGCAGGCACATCCAACCTGTGGCCTACAGCCCACATGTGACTAGGGAACACTGCAATTGAGGTCTATCACAAAACTGTAGACTTATTTAATGTATTAGGAGATTTTTATTTTGTAACTTCATTGCACAGATCTTAAGCATTAACTCCGTAAGTGACAACACCACGCCACAATGCCATGAGGTTGTTTGTGCCTAAAGAATGTTTTGTCAGCACAATCTAGATGCTGCACTGGATTTTATATACTGCAGGGGTTTCTGAGACCTGTTGCTTTCCCAAGTGCAGGGGTGTCCCTGCAGGGAGAAGTTCAGGGGGAAGGGAGGGTGGGTACAATGCAAAAACCTTGGTCTCCATGCCTGGCCCAGTTGGCCAAACCAGTTGCTTTGGGAAAGATGTGCTTTTGAAGGAAGACCTGCTGGTATCTTATAAATAAGCCACTTAAATACCCCTTAATTACCTTATTTAGGAGATAATGAGTGATTAATAGCTTTGGCTATCTATTGTACTTTCATTTGCTCTGCCAATTAGGCTCCCAACAGTTCTGAATTCTTTGGAACAATTTCCCCAAGGTCCAGATGTCCCCCACTATGTCCCACCAGGCTCTTGCTCCATAAGGCAGAAGCTGTCTCCTCTACCCCATAGGAAACTCTCCATATCACCTGCCACTATGCCACATGGGAAGGACATAGGACAACCTGGGGTGTTGAGACAGAGGATGGCACTCCCCTTAATCATCCCAGGACCCCTTTGTAGGGGCCAGAGAATAAGAATTTGAGCTACGAATCAAGCCAGTGGATAAGGAAGCCAGAGCAGAACCAGAGACTCCTCTCAGGATGCCATGTTCCTGCACATAGGATGCCATGTTCATGAACTACCACCTCAGGGAAATATCCAGCTTTTGGAAAGGGCATCAGAGGCTGCCATCATCAGGAAGCAAACAGCAAGAAAGAACAGCTCCCTGCCACACCCCAACAAAGGCCAGTGTGGTCCCATAAGGATACCCCATTCCACCCCCAACTCCCAGACTCTAAGAATGGCCTTCAAGGTGATCTCTGCCCTCGGGCCTCTCCATTTGGTGCCAAATCACAGTGCCAGGAATTGCTAGTGAGCCAACGAAGCCCCGGAGGCAGGCTGGATAATTCTGTCTTCGCTGCCCCAGATTATACTACACAAGAAGGAAACAAAACACAGCACAAGATAAACACATTCCCCACATCAGGCCCTAATAGGAGGCTCAAAATAGCTATGCTGCCAGGGGTGAACTCCAGAATTGCTTAGTTCAGACCAGGCTCATGAAGGGAAACCACAGCAGAGCCTAAGGGAGTTCTGATCCAGGAGGATGGCACTTGGGACCAATCTGAAACAATTCAGGAAAGGTCAAATGTGTAACCAATATATGCATAAAGACAGGCTCCTAGCACATGCTCAGAGCCTTCCAGCTGCCAGCCCACCTTGAGATCATGGTCACAAAGTCTGTAGACCTAAATCTGTCCCTGAGGATGGCAGGAGGGCAGTGACGTACTCTGCAAATACCCAGAGCCGAACAAACACAGCGTCAGCAACAGCCGGCTCAGAAGAGGCCTCTCCATCCACCAGAACTCAGCGCCCCTCCCAGACGGAGCCCAGTGTGTTTCTATTTCTGATTTCAACCCTTGTTTGGCATCCCCAGCCAACAGACGGACTACTTCTCCTCCCTCCAGAATAATGGGTCATAGGAAGGTGGCACGCCTCCTCATTGGCCTCGCCGGCCCTGACACACCTAGCTTGACACCAGGAGACCCCCATCAGCCTCCCACACCCAGCGGCATGGGCCAACCTCTCACTCCCCGTGCCTCAAGTGCATCCGCACTGTGACCCACTGCAGCCACAGACAGCCTCTCCATGCAACCAAACACACCTCCTCAGCCCCAAAGTGAAAGCTGATTGTGACCCTGGCTCAAAGCCTGGCCCCTTCTGGGGTACAATGGAAGAAGCAGGTCAGCTGACTAGGTCCCCTGCAGGGACCCAGCTCTTACCCAGAGCCAAGACAAGCAGAGAGACCCTGTTACCCTACCCACATTTGCACCCCCTTTGGGGGCTGTGGCCACACAGCTGTACAGGCCTCCGCAGGCACACGTGGGACCTTGGAGGTGGCATTTACCTCCGGAGTGACTCACTATGGCTCCCATTCCTTGGAAAAGGGGGTGCAATTTAGCATTTTCTTTCTCTTTAGAAAACAAGAATTTTAAAAGAGAGCGAGTAGAGAGATTTGAGGGAGTGGGTGGGGAGCTCAGATCTCATTTGATTTCCAAACTTATTTGCTATGCATTCTCTCCTACCCCTCCCACCCCCAAGCCTCTCCCTAGGGGGGCTCTGGCCAACCTCTTCCATTCGGCTTAGTGACAAGTTAGAGTCTGAGACCGCCCCCAACAGGGCTTAGGCTATAAAATCCTTCACTCCTTAAGGATCCTCAACTCTCAACTCCCCTAAATCCCATCCACATGAGGTGAGGCCCTTTCCTTCCCCATAGCAGTAAAGACAGACAGACCCCAGGGAGAGGGTGGGCAGAAAAGAAAGAACACAGCTAGAACTGTGTAGAACTTCCAGCCCCTCCTGAGCCCACGCTCTTCCTCCCCATTCGGGTTTTTTTTTTTTTTTTTTACAGATGCAAAAGTGGAGGCTCAGAGGGGGCTGTTCAAGGTCAACCCATGCCAGCCAGGTTAGGCAATATGACGTTGCATGCAAGAAAGGAAGATTCCACTTGTTAGTTTGTCTGCCTCCAAGTCCATAGGTGAGTCTAGAACCAGATGCTCAACCTTTTTGAGGTTCAGTTTCCCCATCTACAAAATAGGAACAACATTGTGATTTCATGTGTATCCATTCCATTTGTAGCCCTCCTATCCCCCCACCCCACCTCTGCAAAGAGGTGCTATCTGGCCATCAGAAGGGAAATAATGCTAAGAGCTTCCATAAAAAGGAGCCAGATGCAAACCCCTCCTAGTTCCTGCAAGCCTGGAATCTCAGAGCATCCCTGGGAAGTGGCTGGTTCTTTCTCAGAAACCTCCAATTTCCAAAGCCTTGGTTTCTGGAGTTCACATTCCTGCCCTTGATTCAGAGAGGGACTCTTTGCCTCTCTGGACTTTGCCTCCTGTCGTAAATTTTTAAATTAGATTTATTCATCTTATTTTGTGAGTCTTTGGCTTACATATATGTGTGTTTGTGTGTGTGCATGTGTGTGTGTGTGTGTGTGTGTGTATGTGTATGCACATGTGCTCACATGCACACATTGGAGAACATGTACCATTGAGTGTGTTTGGTGCCCACCAAGGTTAGAAGAAGATATCAGATCCTCTGGAACTGAAGTTATAGATGGTGGTAAATCCCTATGTGGGGGCTGGAAATTGAACTTGGGTCCATTTCAGGAGCAACAAGTGCTCTTAACCACTGAGCCATCTCTTTACACCACCACTCCCCCTTATGTATTTTTAACAGGTGGACTAGAAGTCTCCAAACTTCTTCTGGCTAGGAACTACCACAGTTTGCTATGATGTACCCTACCTGCCAGCTACAGGCATAGCCCCAAAGAGCAATAGGGAGTGCATCATGCTGTCTTTGGTATGTCTCCCAATGCTATACCCCAACACAGACTGAAGCACAGGGGCCTCCAATGGGAGTGAGGAGCTCCAGGCCCAGGGTCACGTGCTAAAAGCAGAGCTTCTGTTTGGGCTGTACATCTTTGCTCATATAATAACACCACATCAGGATTAAGAGGTTATGAAGGGTCTCAAACTGTGGCCTGTGTGACAGTGACTATGACAAATGATTTTACAGAGACTACATTTCATACAAGAACCTAAGCACTGCCTGACTGTAGCAAGCCCAGGAAGGCTTCCTGGAGGCAGAGTTTGAGGAAATCCTGGAGTCAGACACTGCGGCGGGGGTGGGGGGGGTGGATGGACTGAAGTCTCCTTGCAGAAGTGACGTCCTTCCCAAGATACACAGGGATATTATCCTGATGCCCAAGGCCTGGGAGTTTCTCAGATGTGGCTCAGTCTTCCTGCCATCTTCCCAAAGTGCAAGACCAGGCCTGGTACCTTCCCCAAACTTCTGTTTCCTCTCCTGGTCCAGTTCCTTCCAGAGCTGTGAGAACACATATCCATCTCCTAGAGCACTCAGGTTGAGTATTCCTTTCCCTGTGACCTTGAGCACACACCTAGGCCTCCATATCCCCTTCTTAACCAGGGCTTTGAACCTGAGTATCTGCAAGCACCCCCCCCCAGTCCCCACATGACAAATTGGCACTTTAATGCTGTTGATAACCAGGCTTGCTTTCCCCCCTCAGCCAGTCCCTTCTCTTAAGAGCAGAGGCTGACACCTGGAAATAGTATAAACTGGTTCGTCCAGCCTAGAATGCCTGCCCAACCCTGTGGCATGGGCTCTGGGCCCTCCAAACATTCCTGCCCTTTTCCTTTAGCTTCACAAACTATATTGGCTACCTGCTGTGTTTCTATCTAGCTTAAGGACACAGGCCTCCCTTCTGCACTAGCCTGGGGACAGACCAACCCTGTAGGCCCACTGGAATAAGGGGGAGGGGGATAGCAAGGTTACAGGAAGGGAGGAGCAGAACTGCTGGCAGAAGCCAGAACAAGCCCTTCCCAACAGAGGCAGCTCCCATGCTGGCAGCCCTCCAGCCTCCAGAGCTCTCACAGTGTGCCAAAGCGATTTGTCCAAACACACGAGGCTTACCACCTCACTGCTGCCTCCCACCCACCCCCCCCCCCATGCTCTCTGGAGTTCCTGCTGACCTCTGAACCAAGCCTCTAGGAACCCAGTACCCCAGCCGGTAGGGTTTCTCTGTAGCAGCCCCTGTAGACTTGTTGTTTCCCCCCTTTATCCAGCCTCCTAGCCTTTACTCAAGCTTCTGCAGAACCAGGAAGCCTAGCCCTTGCCACCATCCTGTCCAAACTCTGATGGCCTGGAAGAGCCAGCTAAAGAATCCAGCAGTCACTACTCCAGCCTGCTGTGTCCTCAGGCCCATGGGTGCCTCTGTACAGAGAATTGTCATTTCCTTCCCAGACTCCCAGTCCTCCTCCCCACCACCATCACTGGTTTTCATTCTGTCTTCTTTTTGTCCATGGAGCAAGACCAAGGAGTGTTCTTCCTTTCCAAGTATTGGGGATGGCCAACTAGAATGATTCTTATGTGGCTGAGGTTGGAAATGGGTAATAATCAAGTTGGATCCACTCTTTGCAAATTAAGTTCATCCTTTCTGGGATCAGCTTGCATTTTCTCTTATACCTGGATTCTCCAAGCTACGGGAAAGTTCTTCAACTGTTTTCCTTCCACTCCTGACACAGCAGCCATGGCTGGCTACTCAGACTGTACACTGTACAACTCCCAGCACTGCCAGTCACCATGTTGTGATGACCCGGAGTCAGGGACCACAACAACCCCAGGACCCAAACCCCATCTCTTCCCTCAGCAGCTGGGCTACTGGCCAGTTTTCAGAGGAATCCCCACACAAATCAGGAAGCAGGTCCCTCATGGTCAGGATTTCCCACAACCTCTACACAAGGCCTCCAACCTCCCTTTATTCTAGTCTCACCTCTCAGAATGAGGCCTGATCCTTCTACCTTTTAGTCTGCAGGTGGTAATAGTGTGCCACCCTCCTCTCCTGTGCATCCCTTCCTTGGGCCTCAGTTTCCTCGGCTATGGACAGAAGGACTTGGCTCCCCCTGCTCTAAAGCTTAGCTACATAATCCAGCCTACATGTGCTTGGTGGGAGAGACTAGACTTCCCTCTACACTGTACATTTTTAAGTCACTGGGTTTAGGAAGCTGAAGAAGAGAAGGCACCAAAGTTGCCTGGAAGAGCTGAGAAGGGACAAGGAGTCAGATCTTGCCAGATATCATCTGCAGAGCTTCTTGGGGTGGCAGCTGAGTAAAGGATAGAGGCACCAGGCAGTGGGTCACAGAGGAGGGAAGTCTGGCTTGCCCTGAGGGAAAGGGCTGAGTGTGAAACCACAGAGTTATAGAGCAGCTCCTGGCAATTTCTTCACCTTTCACCAGGTACTCATCGTTATGGACCTCAGGCAGGCACCAAAGGACCCACAAGCCACTGCAGAGGACCCGGAGCTGCCCTTCTCCCAGAAGCGGGGTGGGGTGGGTAGAAAGATTCCTTAGCATCCAAGCAACTTGCTTTTGAATCCAGGCTCTGCCCAGCCCCTCCCTCCCAGCCACCTTGAGGAAGCTATTTGCTTCCAAAGGTTTTAAAAAGGGAGTGCCGTCCTACCTCTCAGGATCATGTGGCAGTAAAGGGCTTTAGCACGTTTACTTGGTGCACAGTACAAGGGGTTGCTCTAACTGCTGTTGCTACTGTGGTGCCCTGGCGTCCAGACCTGTGCACACATGAGCACATGCAAAGTGGGCAGCAGACAGAAAGACTTACTTACCCTCCCTTTGTGAAGAATATGGGTAGGGAGGGACCAAGGTAGGAGAAAGAAGGGAGCAGAGAGCCTTTTCCAGCCTCCTGGTGTCATCTCACTGTGCCTCACTCAGGGGGGCAGGAGAGGGAAGTGGGAAAGGGGGTATTTAGATGCATTTGGTTCTTGCTGTCTCACAGAACCAGCCTCTCCCTGACAAGATTCCTCTATAATAGCAGGGAGTATAGTCTCAGGCACCCCAATCACAAGGCCAACACAAGCCCGAGGATTGGGACCTTTCCCAGGTCACAGGGAGCTCACTGACACTCATGTCTAGAGTGTAGACAGATGGCCATGTTCATTCCATCTTTACCATGCCTTATGGGTGGAGAAGTGTCGTTCACACCAGGCCCCACTGGGATGGCATGGCACCTGCCAACGTCACAGGCTGGGTGTGAGTTCATGGCAGATTCTCACACACCAGCTCCCAAGCTCAGGACTGCTAAGGCCAGCCTTGCCTGTGTGTGGCCAGCCCAATGAACACAGGCTTTCATCAATTTAGCCTCCCAGGGTATGGTGGGGGCCCAGGGTGCAGACTGGGGAAGGGGGTTGAATCTGGTCTCCTCCAGGTCCCAGCCAACTCAGGGCCTGGCATCAGAGCAGATGCTGGTGAATGAATGCCTGGATGGATGAATGAAGAAATGACTAACACCCACTCCCTTAGATCCTCTGGCTATAGCACTGAGCTTGCAGGAGATCAGAGCCCTTGGGACCCTAGCAGAGGCCCCACCTGCTTAGCCTGGCACCTAGGCTCTGCCTCAGGTCCGGTGGGGGGGGCGGGGCGGCTCCGCAGCGAAGGAGTACCCCTCCTGCGGCCCGGACCAGGATTCCGGGTCTCCCTACCCAGCTGGCAGCCAGGTCAGGTGGGAGGCGGGGGGGGGGGCGCGGGTGTCGCATCCAGGATACAGAGTGACAAGACAAGGGGGCGCGTCCTGGTTTGCGTGGCGGGGCGTAGGATGGATCGGTGGCCATGGGACATCTTCTTTGGGTCCCGGTGCAGGGGTCTACTCACGGGCCTCCCTGAGAGCAGAGACAGCTCCCAACTGCCAGACTGGACATGGGAGCCGCAGACCTGACCCTCTAGTGCTGGGCGAGCAGGATGCCGTGTCCCGCGAGGTGACTGGGGGCGCGAGAAGGACGCGGGGTGCGCGGAGCCCCCATATGCAAGCCTGGGGGTCTGGCCCGGTCGCCGCGGTACCTGTGCCCCCGCCCACCTGGCGAGGGGCTCACCTGGGCCGAGGGTTCCCTCCCGCCACCCGCCGAGCGCCCCGCGCTGCGCTCACCTGCGCCGCCCGCCTTGGCCATGTCCCGGGCGGCCGGTTCTGCTGCGCTGCCGGCGCTGCTCGCTCCCGGCCGGGCCCGGGCACCTCCGGCCGGAGCGGACTCTCCGTGCGCGCCGCGCCCCGCGCCCCCGCCCCGCTTGCTCGGCCGCCGCCACCGCAGCCGCCGCCGACTCGCCTCTCCCTCCCGCTCCCTTAAAGGCGCCGAGCGGCGGCCGCGCCGCCCCCCCCCCGCGCCGCCGGGGAGGGACTGACGACGGAAGGCGCCCGACACCGCCCCCGCGGGCCCGCACCCCCGCCCAAGCCGCGCGGCCACCGCAGCGCACCGGGAGGCGCAGCTCACGGCCACCGAGACCCCGAGCCGCCAACGTAGAAAGACTAAGGTTCACAGCTCAGAGACCCTGAAAACTGGACAGGGATGGACACGGTCTGCGAGCCTGGGGCGCAGTGACCCTGAGACACTGAGCTAGAAGGAGACACTCCTACGGGTGAAACACCCTTGGGAGAGAGAGAATTTCAAGGAAATCGGAGCTGGTTAGAGCCAGTGAGAGGGACAGGGCGAGAGAAAAAAGACCAAGACTCAAGAGACGGAAAAACCTTGCAGAGATGAGAGACAGCAGGGGCTTCTGCATCAGCTCCAAATACCAGGTTGCAGGGTGCTTGGACCTTCTCTAGCCTCAACAGAAAGGGCTTTTATCCTTCAACACTAAAGGACCCTTAAACCTGCTAATCCCACCAGGCTGAGCAGGGCTTATAGGGGACCTGGTAGAAAGCAGTGATCCTTAACACTTTCTTCGTGGAAATGCAGACATTCTAGTTAACAGGCTTCCAGAGACATTTAAATTGTGGTTTCTGCCCAGTGCAGTCCGGGGATCCACAGGAGATGGCCAGTCATTTTAGATGGGGTCTAGAAGGTAGGTTACAGGAGAGAATAGTCTTCTCCCTAGGTCAGTCCTAAGCCAACTCTGTGAGCCCAGAGGATGTGGAGCCTGCCTGCTGCCTGGCTTCCTGATGCTGGATAGTGTGAGGGATAGGCTCTTGGGAGGGCTGTTGGGCCTCTCCTGAACCCTGCTTTTCTCCCACAGTCTGCAGCCAAGGACCCATCCTGTGCACCAGATAGTTCCACATGTGAGCCAGTAGGGCTTTAGTGTCACATCCACTGCCCCATTGAAACAAAGGTGCCTCCGTGGACATTTAGCCCATCATACACACACCCACTCCTGTTGATCAGCCTTTCTACTCCTCTTGATTCTGCAAAAGCAGTGGGCTCAGTACCTCGGGCAAGAGCTTTTCCAAAACTTCTGCACAGAGCAATAGCAAAAATGTCCTTCATCTGGGTGGAAGTCTGAATCCTGTACCTCCTACTCATGGGCCTCTCTCTACCTTCTGACACCTCATCCTCCAGACCAGGCTTTCCTAGGATCCTCTCTGCCACCATGCTTTGACAGGAATTGTCCTAGTTTTAGCTATGAAAGTCTCAAGAAACCCTTTAGTCCCAAGAACTCCAGACTCAGACAGCAACACAGACTCCTGTAGACATGGAAGTTCAGAAGAGAAGCCCTAAAGTCATGGATTCAAAGCTTTTTCACAGCTCATGCCACTGGCTACTAGCAGAGAGGGTGTGGACAACCCCAACCCACCCCTCACCCTGGAGTGCTCCTCCATCCTAGAACTACAGTGGATATTATGAATGAACAGTCTTTGTGTGGTTCTCTGTATGAACTTTAGTTAATTCCCGGTGTGCCCTCTGAGGGATATTGTATCATCCCAAGTTTACACAGAGGAAACAGGCTAAGAAAATTCACTGCTCATGGTCTTACAGAATTCCATTTCAGGCCTGTGTTCTATCCCTCTGGGTCTCCTTGTCCTCACACGCCCCCTGCGGCTGTGGGAGTTTCAGAGGCCTAGCAGCTTGTACAATGTCTTGATTTGGCCACCTGGTCTATAGGTACGTGAGTAGTGACAGTGGACACCACTGACTACAGAAGACATGATAAACCAGTCACAGAAGGGACACAGCTGGGCTTAAGAACCACCTTGGTTCTTGGCTCACAGCAGGAATAGTAACCGAAAACAATCCCTGTTTTTTTTTTTTTTTTTTTCCTGGCACAGTGAGGGTGTGGGGGGGGCACAGGCTCAAGTTCCTGCACGAGCACATATGCACATGCATGTACATGAGTGTATATGAATACCTGTGTGCGCATTCACTTATACACAGACCCAGGAAAACACACTGCTTACAGGTGATACTCCATAGAAACTCCTAAGACCCTCTTCTCTCTGGGTCTGGCCATCCCAAACCCTAGACCAGTGACCCTGGGGCAGGTGAGGATCATACAGGTAAGGTGCCAAGCAGATGGGTACTTGCAAAGTCATCTCACAGTCTACGCTCCCCATTCCATTCCTCATGTAGAATGACAATGGACCAGATTGGCCAGGTGAGAAAGCAGACTTCCTGACTCCCTTTAAGCCTTTCCTGCATCCCCAGCCAGTGAGAAGCTTCCTTGGAGGTGGGGCGGAGCCCAGCAGGGCTTGCTTGCATAGCCTGGCCTCTCATGCATCTTCTATGCACAGACCTGGAGTGATTGCCAAGGCAGTTTCTCTCTCAGCCCTGCCTTCAGACAGAGCAAACTCATCAGGACTCAAGGCCATTAGATTAACTGGTGGGAGTTAACTTCCAGCATCAGAAGAATTGTCCTTAATTGAAGAAAGGAATAACTAGCAATTTGCAGCAGCTGACCTCACTGCCTGGTGGAGGGAGGAGCCTGAGCCAGCAGTGTCTCCTAGGCCTCCATCTCCTAGTGGGAGAGTGCCTGGGTAAGAGCTTCCTTCTCAGTTCACAGTGCTTCTGCCATCATAGTGGCCAGCCCACTCTCCAGCCCAGGAAAATATTAAATTCTGGAGAACTGGGAAAAGAGAACAGGGCCCAGCCCATGCTCAGGCTCAGATGTGGTCCAAATGGCAGAGTTCCGGGCAGGTGGGCAGGTGTCAAGATGATTCCTCAACTAGCCAGACCCCAGGCCTGAATATCAGTCCTAGAGAAATGGTATTCAAGTCTTTGGAATGATAAGCAAGAACTGGGAGCCAGTGTGACTACAAGGAAAGTTGGCTGGGTCCAGCTCACTTGCTTTCTGGTCTTGGCTATAAATGCTGGTAGAGTTGAGCATGACCATACCATCTGGGCTTGGGCACAGCTTCTGCTCAACAGTCCAATGGTGAACAACACAGTGAGCCACGGGCAAGAGGATAACCTGATCACATGATATGACTCTGTCACTCTGGGATGGACTCCAGTGGAAGGTGGCCTTGGAGTCCATCTCGCCTGTTAGCAAATGTGTACTCAACCAAGAAGCAGATTGCCATCTGGCAGGTACATGGCGACTCACAGTGGTCTTCGCAGCTGGGCTATGAGCCACAGCCAAGAGGATGAGATACACAAGGACTAAGAAGCATATCTAGTCCTGGTACCCTTTTCTCCAAGTCTCTCCCAAGCTCCAGGCTTCTGTTCTCACTCTGGGTTTCCACAGCCCTTTTTCTAGTCTCCCTGCTGTGACTTTGTTATCCTAGCACATTGTTATCCCAGGGCCACTGGCAGCTCCATTCCTTCCAGAGGAGTCTTCAGGCTGCCTTTTGGCCCTTGTCAGTTACTCCTTACTACACACTTCCAAGTCCCTCAATTGTCATCCACGCCTGTTGGTTCCCCTCCAGTCACAGAATGGCCCCAGACTGAATTGCTCCTTGGGACTCCTAGAAGAGTTCTGAGAGTAACTACCCAGTTATGTGTGCATCCATCGCCTAACCCTCCAGGCAGATGCTATAAAGAAGGGCTGTGGCACCCAGGGGCTCCTGAAGAAGCAGGAAGATTCCCTTAATGTCAACCCTGAGATCCCAGGGTGTGAGGATCGCAGACAAGACAGGCCCCTACCTCACAGACCAGGCTGAAAGCACTTTCTTCTCATCAGTGGGTTTCTTCATGCTGTTCTCACTGGAGTGAGCTGTGGGCACTAGAAGCCACGTGTGCACATTGTTTCTCGGTATGTTCCAAAGATCCTGGCAACAACCTACTGAATCTGTGGAACTGGCAAATGTGGGTATCATCCTAAGAGTTTAAGGACAGCTGGAAGGAAGGAAGAAGTAAGAAAAGAAGGGAGGAAGAAAGGGAAAAGGAAGGAAGAAAAACCACACTGAGCTGAACTTTGTCAGGTTTGTGGGGCTAGAGTGATGGTTCAGCAGTTAAAAAAGCATTTGATGCTCTTTCAGAGGACCCAGATTAGCTTCCCAGCACCCACACAGTGGCTCACAAACTATAATTCCAGTTCCAGGGAACCTGGTGTCCTCTTCTGGTCTTTGTGAGCACCATATATACACATGGTGCATGTATATACCTGCAGGCAAAACACTTGTACACATGACATAAAATAACAAATGTAAAAAACTTTTATTATTATTATCATCATCATTATTATTATTATGGCATATGCCACACATACTATATTGAACATGTGGAGGCAATTCTTTCCTACCTTCATGTGGGGTCTGAGGATCAAACTCAGGTCATCCAGCTTATACAGCCAGCATCCAGTAATAGGTGAACCATCTTTACCTGCCACTTTTTCAGAAACTGTGTTGTGTTGCACCTTCGTGGACTTCCATCTTACAGAATGGGTGGTGCTGCTAGATAAGATTTTGGAGAGGAGGTATCAAGAGCTGATGAGTAAGTTTTTCAAGAAAAGAGGGTGTCGGGGAGGCAGGGGGAGACAACGCAGCTCTAAGCTGAAGAATGTTAGGGAGACAGCATACTCACGCATGGACTTCTGGCTCTGCCAGGACCCCTCTTCTCTGCCCATAGAAAGGACACCCACAGTTTTACCCCCTTGTGTTTTTCTGCAGATGGGCCTGTGCTTTGCATTTGTTTAAGGTCCAGACTGTTAAAATTGGCCCCAGGCAAGTCCTGTTATTTTCAAATTATACTTGGTGATGGCTAAAAATCTAAAACTCTCAGAGGCATTGGGTTTCCACTCTGCACTCCTGGGAAGTGACTGCCTGGCAGCATAGGGTGCTGCAATCAGCACTTCAGGTGTTCTGACATCACAGTTTTCCCACCCCTGTCCTATCTCACACACACACACACACACACACACACACACACCCATTTATTTATTATGAATTCTAGAATGCAGAAATTCAAACACAGTTGTAGATAACAAGGTACTGAAGAAACAATACATAAATGGGCATGGGGTGATTATTAATACAGCACTATCAGCCTGGGCACAATTCACTATCGGATTATGTAAATGGATTGTGTAACAGATGGGGCTTTATGAGCATGTATTATGCTATCTACACATATTATGACTCCTGTCCGCCTGCCTCAGGTAAGGCTTGTCTCTCTGGCTCTGCTGCTCTGGAATTCTTCATTGTCTCTAGCTCTGACTATTCTTGTCAAAGACAGGGGCACACAGAGTGGAGGAACCCAGGAGATTATGGAGGTCCAGAGAACTGTTAGTCATTCTGTTTTTACCCAAAGTGAGCATGGTTGAGTCTATTGTGTTTTCTAGCAGCCTGGCGTCTCCCACCAGAGGAGACTCTCTGAAATGTGCATGTTTCCAGTCCAACTTCAAAATCTTTCCCCATATGTAAGCATGCAAAGACACTGTACAATCAAGTGTTTAGACAGTGCATAGACATTGGGGCATGGTGGCACACACCTTTAATCCTTTAATTAAAGCTCTGGAAGAGGCAGAGGCAGGCAGAGCTCCACGAGTGCCAGGCCAACCAGAGATATTCAGTGAGACCTTGGCCCCTCCCCCCACCAAAAAAGAAAAAGAAAAAGAAAAGGACATTTCATAGGAACACCACATTGAGTTGTATCTGCTTTTCCCCTTCAATGCTATCAGTGCATTTATTTAGTGTGTGTGAGCACGTGCATACTCAGATGCCACATCCAGTTAGTTCTCTCCTTCTGCCATGTGTGTCTACAGGCTTGCCAGCAAACTCCTCTACTCGCTGAGCTATCTCGCTGGCCTGCCCTCTTTTTAACATTACTTTTAAGGTTGTCTTTTTCTAACATTTACATATCTTGAGACATGTGTACATTGTACAATGATTAAAATCAGGATTATCTTATACCCATCACCTTAAGCATGTAGCACTTCTTTGTAGTGAGACTCAACATCTTCCCGTGTGGCTAACTTGAAATATGGCAACACTGTTCATAGTCACCATGCTTGCAACAGAGTGCCAGCGGCGCGGCATTTGACTCGTCTTTTTCCTTTTGTCAGCTGCATCCTATTTTGTTGCATGATGCACTTCATTTCATTACTCTAACTTTTTCCAAATAACCTTTGAGATTCTACACAGTAGCACAATAATTCTGGCAATCTAATGGCATTCATGGGAGACAGGTAAAGAAACTGAGGCACGGGAAGACCAGGGATCACCTCTATCATGTGTGATACTGCAATAAATGCCTACTGCAATTGGCCTGTTCCCATGGGAAAGAATTCAGACATGCATGGTTTATATCCACAAGCAACCAGACCATTCTACCAATGTCTGCATTTGGTTGTGAGACGATAAAACCCAAAGCTCAGGTGTTTTGACATGTAGCCCAGGATCCCACTGCCCTTTCCTGGAGCCAGTTTCCATAGAGCTAGCTATGGCTACAGCCTCATTAAGCCCCAGGATAGAAATATCTTCATTCTCTATGTTGGATACATGGTACCCATTACAAACTTTTACGTGAAGAGGGAAAACATTGAGAGTCTGAACAAGAGTCATAATGGAAAGATATCTTCTATAACAGAAATGTATACAGCCAGCAGAGTGCTCACCTAGTATGTGTGAAGGCCCAGAATGTAATCTAGATGTAGAGGCAGGAGGATCAGAAGTTCAAGGTCATCCTCCACTACCTGTTAAGTTCAAAGCCAACCTGAGATACATGAGACCCTAACTCAGAAAAAAAAACAAAAACAAAAACAAAAACAAAAACAAAAACAAAAACCAAACATGAATCTCAGGGCTTGGTGTGGGTATGTGGCAGAGTCCTGGTCTAGCATGCATAAGATAAAGAAAAGAAAGAGAGAGCACCTTAAAGCTAAAGAAATCCCTTCACCTAGAGGGAGTCTCCTGGTTCCCTAACACTGCCAGCTGGAAAGCTCTGGGCTGTGTTTGCTCTACAATCTCTACTGTAACAACACATTTTTATGTAATAAAAACAATAAGAGTAACAGGCGTCTGTGGGTGAGGAGATCATGTTTTGGGAGTGTTCTGTTATGTTTTAATTTTTATATCAAGAGAATGAGATATGCATTCTGACCATGCTCATTTTAGAGATGAGCTAAGCAAAGTTCAGAGAGGTTCCACATCTTTCTTGAGACCCCATAGCTTGTGGTAAGTGACAGAGCAAGAAAGCAAACTTGAAGCTTCCAATGTCCACTCTCATTTTTTAACCACAGAAGGGGAAAAGGCAGAGGACCAGTGAGATGGCTCAGTGGATGGATAAACATGCTTGCAGCTCAATTACTCAAGTCTGGGTTCAAGCCTCAGAATCTGAAGTGTAAAGTTACCTTCTGATCTCCACACCTGTGCCACACAGACAGACAGACAGACAGAAACATAGACACAGACACACACGCTACAGGAAACCAAGAAACTGGGGCTCTGCCACCAACTCAGCCACAGCCTCAACTGCTCACTGGCTCACTGTGTCTGTGTGCTTCCTTGTCCGTGCTTGCTGTAAGCCCACTGGTCCCACGGGTTTCTTAGAGCCTTGGCAGCTCAGATACGATCCTGTGGTTTTCCAAATCCCCAAGGGAGGTGCTCCAGCAGGTAGAGGAGCTGAGTCAGCAGGATTCTCTGGCACACAGTTGTGACAGCCTTTGTCTGAGCAGAGGCCTCCTAGGGCTATCTATGCAGCTGCCAAGCTGGTCTCCCAGGCAGATCTCCTGGGCTGCAGGGCTACCTATTCATATTGCAATTTGAATGCTTCTGGTCCGAATGACTAAAAGGCTGAATTTTTACAAGGGTTTTGAAAGCGAATTGACTCCACTTATTAAAGATATACTAGATTACATGCCGAGGCAAAGGACACCCCAGGGACTCCTGGTATCTCGGAGATGGAAACAGCCCTTTCCCAGCCGCTCTGCAAGCCTCGGTGGGAGACATTTCACCAAGCAGGTGCCAATTAAATTGCAGGCTGAAGGATCGCAGTCCATCAAGGAAGTATCTTGGCACAGAAAGGCTGCTGGGGAATAGAAATGTGGTTCTAGAAATCCCTTCTGGTTATTTTATATAAATCCATTTCTAAGGGCAGGAAGCAAAGGCTAAAAGGAAAGTGTTCTCCGGCACTTTCTCTTTCAGCCATAGAATTTACAAGGAACCCGGGGCGGGGATGAGGGGTGGGGGTGGGGATGAGGGGTGGGGGTGGGGGGCACGTATGTTGATGGACAGGCTGAGAGCACCTAGTGAGGGAATCCCCTGAGGGTGAGACCTCCATTACACTAATGAGGGAGCTGAAAAGTTAGGATAGCCTGATGCTGTCCACTGTATCCCACCCAGCCCAGTATGCCAGTACTGTACTGTATGGTTGACAAGCTGGGAACTAGGTAATAAGGTGACAAACAAGACAAAACAAACCTAGGGCTGGGGGGGGGGGGCAGATCTGCCAGTAAAGTGCTTGTTGTGTGAGCCTGGGGACCTGAGTTCCCATCTTCAGCATCCTCCCTCTAGGGTGCAGCAGCACTGAGCAGGCAGAGAGATGGGGGGTTTGCTGGGGCTGGCAACTGGTATAGACCAGCTGGTGAGTTCCAGGGTCAGTGAAAGACATCTCAAACAGTAAGGCAGCGCTGAGGCTGAGGAGGTGGCTCGCAGGAAAAGCACTTCCCATGAAGATATGAGGACTGGACTGATTCCCAGCACTCATGTTGGGTGTGTTGGGCTGCCTGTAATTGAGAAGCGGAAACAGGGGATCCCCTGGGCAAGCAGGCCAGCTAGCCTAGCTGAATCAGAGAGCTCTGTGTTCAATTAAGAGACCTTGCCTTGATACATCAGGTCTAGAGAGTGGTTGAAGAAGACACCAAGCCTTCATCCTCCACAAGCACATGAACCTGTTTGACCCTGTGTATACCACACACAGTGGAGGAGCAAGTGTCTGTCTGTCTGTCTGTCTGTCTCCTCTCCCTCCTTCCTTTCTTCCCTATCCATGCCCAAAGGGAAGTTTATTTTCCAGCCCCTGCTACCAAGAGAAGCGTTATGTGTACTGTTCAGGCTGCATGGCTGGCAGCAGTCATAGGAGGTCCAGATGGCAAGTGTGCCCCCATTGTAAGAAACAGACTCGGGCTCCCAGTTATCCAAAGGGAGTTAATCAGCCATCTAGGAATGGCTTGGAAAGTAGACAGGAACTGAGACAACTTGAGAAGGCTGGGAGCTAAAAGCGTAAAGGCCATCTTTTCTTTGAACAAAGATCTTGGCCAGACAGCACCTCTCCCCACTACACACCAGACCTGAAGTGATCTGAAAGCCAGTGGCTCAGAAAGGAACATCACTCCTGCAATACTCATTCAGGCCAGGCCTGGTTGGCCAATGCTGGCCTGGGTAAGTTCATCTCAGGTTGGGGACCTGGAAACCAAGGAGCTATAACATGGAAGTAGACCAGTAAAAATGTGCTGGGGACCAGCACTGTGGATTCCAAACAAAGACACTGGGGGCAGGTTCATCACATAGACCCAACAATCCCCCATAGGCCTGCCAAGGTTAAAGATTACAGAAAGCTTCAGGACACATAGCAGCCCACCCACCCCTGCACACACACACACACACACACACACACACACACACACACACACACACACACACAGAACCCTTGTAGTGGGGCATGTGAGTTGAGCCAGGTACTTTGAACCTGCAGGGGGCACTCAGCATTGCTCTCTACAGGAAGGGGTCTAGTGCACCTCCCCAGGAGACTGTAGCCAAGAAGTCCAGGCCTCCAGATGTCCAGCCCCCCCCCCCCAGACAGACCAGCAAAAGGGTTGTGGGTGTCATGTTGGGGCTACTACAAGCTGTGAAGTTTTCAGAAATAGTTTCTCTTTGGGAAATAAGAACATCTAGGATTTTCAGATTCAAGCCATCTGAAGTAGAACTTAACTGTAAGCCAAGATTTCTGTGAACCTCGGCTGGGAAGTAGATTTCTCACTCCACCCCCCCACCCCCACCCCCCATCAGTGAAAGCATTCTAAATTCCTGGGGTGGGAGTATGAAGTGGCTTTTGTTTTGTGCATAAGCAGTAGCTAGCCAGTCAGAGGCAGAACCAGCCACAAGGTGGGAAGAAGGCTGAGCTCTCTCTCTCTCTCTCCCTCTCTCTCTCTCTCTCTCTCTCTCTCACACACACACACACACACACACTGCTCTCTGTGATTTCCTGGGAGTCCCACCCCACTGTGGGGTTTTGTTCTCATCTGCAGACAAGAGGGTAGGATACTGAAAAATGCTTACTGCAGAGGACATGCATAAATAACTTCAGAGTGTTGAAAGGGTTGGGACAGGACTTGAAATTATTGCTTCTAGATGCATAACCTGAGGGTTGGCCTGTCTGGACCTTGGGATCCCAGACCCTAAAACTGGACAAGAAATCTTATGTGTACATGTAAGGATATAAGGACACATATACATCCATGCATGTATATGTATAAAGGAACACTCGTGCATTTACATTGCACATATATTCATGTTTGTGCTTGTATATATACATGGTTATTTTTACATGACTTTTGGTGTATGCACTTACCTCTGTTTTTCCCTAAGGATCCAGGACTTTGACCAGATTGTTGTTGGGTTCTCAGTGCTACCATTCCACCTAGGACCTTGCATGTGCTAGATAACAGCTCTATCACTGAGCTCTACCTCACCCTGTTTTTGCTTCAGAGACAAGGTCTCCCAAAGTTGTTCAGACTGGCTATGAACTCAGTGTTGCCTGAGCTTGCACTCCTAATACCTTAGCCTCCCACGGAGCTGGGACTACAGGTGTGCCCCAGCATGCCAGGCTTGATCAGGTTTAAAGGGATCTTGATATTTCAGATTAGCAGTAACCCCTGCTTTGATCCCTTTGTTCAGATGGAAATAGTTCCTTGTGAGTTCATGTGGGGGAATCTGGGGCTTGCTCTTTACTAGGAACTGTGGACAGATACCAGTCAGTTAAAAGCTTTGTTGAGCTCTCTGGCCAGCATCCTGTCTCCCAGGCTCAGGTGGCCTGTCACACATGTAGGTCATAAGACAATGCAGCAGCACTCACCCAGTCATGCATATCAGGCCTCAGCTCAGAATGGAAGGAGGACCAGACACACTGACAGAGAAAGAACAGGTCCTGAAACCCCAGCTCGGACTGTTCACACAGAAGACCTGACTATCTGGGGGGCCCAGTGCTTAGCCCACATGCCTGGAATTTCTGAAAGCAAATGCTGGCCAGAGAGCCACCTAAATGAATGAAAAAGACTAGGAGGGCTGGGAGGAGATTGAGCAGGTCTTGTAATTGCCAAGACTCCCCCATCACACAGAGTAGACAGACACAAGCCAGAGAGCTGGCAGGGTATGCCTGCAGGGATTTGTGGTCAAGCTTACCTGCCCCTGACATGGCCATTCAGCCTTCAGCATCTGCCCTTCTGCAACGCCCTTAGCACAGTTCCCATTGTTCTCAATCCATTTTCTCGTTCTCCATAAAAGCTAGGAGCCCACAGACTCTTTCCACGTTTATTGTGAGGCTGGAGTGTATGCCGGATTGGGTTTCAGAGGGGTTGATTAACACAGATGGAGCACTTGGCAAGGGCCTGGGGCTCCCAGTAGACTCCCTCATCTAGACCTGTAATAAAGATTAGAGAGCTGGAGGGCAATCTAGGGCAGACCTTGCTTTCAAGGGAAGGGAGGCACAGGGGTGGAGGAAGCTGCCCATCCCGGTACAAGGGCATCTTCTTGAAGCTGGATGAAATTCCTTGCCAGAAGGAAAAAACAAAAAAGGCTGAATACCCGGCCAGGCTCCTGAGTCCTCCCATTCACCTGCACTGAGATGACATGGACAGGCCTCAGTCCTGAGTACCAATGCTGTCTGAACCATGCAGTACATTCGCACCTATGTCTCCCTTCCTCAGGACATTAGAGCCTTGTCTGTGCAGTCCCCTTTCCCTCTTTCTTGATGAATATAGGTCTGAACTATCTACTGTTGAAGATCTAATTCAAACCACCTTGTCTAGGAAGGCCATTCCAACTGCTGTCCCCATTCAGTATAAATGAATCCCTTCTTTTCTTCCTTCTGCTTCAGCTCTGTTTTCATTCTGACTGCTTTTGTATTTCTATGTATACAGTGAACTTTAACATTAGCACAAATTGCAATTTGTTACCACCTCATCTCCAGACAATGGTGTGTTTGTTTTGCTTCTGTGTTGGGAACTGAACATTGAGTCTTCGCGTGCCAAGTGCCTGCTCTACAACCATCAGGGAGCTAGCATGCTTCTTCCATGTTTACTGATCATTTTTGCTTGGCTAGCATCATTTCCTCCTGTCTCTGTTTCCTACCCAGGTACAGTCCATGTTATTGAGATGATGGTGAGCCATCCTCTGTTTCAGAGGACAGGTGTCTCTGACCTGACCAATCAGAGCAAAGGGATTAGATAAGAATGTGTCTCATTACTGAAAGTGGCCAATGCCAATGATATAGCCAAGGGCCATCTTGGAAAGATGAAGGTCTTTGTGTCGTGAATGCTAAATGGGCTGTTGGTGCCCAGATGGTTCCATGTGGGACCTTGAAATTCTGATCCTCCTGCCTCCACCTCCTCTGTGCTGGGAATAGATATGCACCAATGTTTATTTGGCGCTAGGGATTGAACCTGATGCTTTGAACATGCTACCCACTGAGCTACAGCTCCTAAGTAGATGACTCTTAGATCAACTAGCTATCAGATGCAAGTGCAGTCTTCATTTTTTAGTGGGAGCAAGGAGTTACTGTGGCCCTGCTGTATGACTGTCACTGTGCCTAGTTCTGAGCAGATGAAGGCAACTGAGCCATACATCTCTTTTTGAGGCAGCCTGCCACAGAGCCCGTATTCTAGTCTAGTTGCTGGCACCATTTTCATCCTCTCCATCCTAATCTGCCTCCTACTTTCTTGCTCAGTCTGGACCCTGCCTGAAGCTAGCCTCCATTAAGAGTAGTGACAACCATGTCACTCCATCACCTGGTATAATCCAACATGGAGATTATTAATCCACTCTACAGATGGAACTGAAGCCACATGAGGTAGAGATTTTCCAACCACCAAGTGGTTATCACCAAGTCTGGCTTGAAATACTGTGTTCCTTCCCTTGCACTGCTGCATCCTTCCCTGGACCCTGGCATCCAGACAACTGGATCTGGATCTGGACACTGGATCTGGAGGTGAAGAAGAAAGCTTGATAGTTCTGGGTTTGTCATTCTGTCTAGTTGGCCCTAATCAAGTCCCTCATCTCCACAAGCTTCGATTTTTCCATCTGTAAAAAGGGACCGAAAGTTCTAGTTACCCTGACCGAAAGTTCTGGTCACCCTGATGTGGGTGTGAGGCAGGACAGCAGACCAGCAGGACAGCCCCCAGGTATGCTGCCCAGGGCTGGAGAAGACAAAGCTAGGAAAGCACTGCCAGGTGTCCAGATGGAAGGACATGGCAAGTAGAATAAAGAAATGTGACAGGCCAGCAGAACATTCCTGAGCCTGGATGCTTGGTGCAGGCCAAAGCTCTCTCTTAACAGGTTCTATAAGAATCCTAACTGGGAATAAATATCAGAATTTATGGCCAGGTGCTAATCTCTGTGTGTTCATGGCCATATCCTTTAATCTTCACAATAACCTTGAGCAGGTATAATTTCTTGTCCACATTACAGACTAGGAAACTAAGGTATGGGAGTTACAGGGGATTTAAACCTGAACTATTACTGGTACATAAAGGGGCTGTTATCTGACCTAGAGAGAGAACAACACATACCTAAAAACACCTGGGAATTTTAAGACAATGGGTAGATGTGCAGTGGTAAACCCAAGAGTTACGTATAGCCTCCCTTGCTCTGGATAACTCCATTAGATATCAGTGATGACAAAAGCCCTCTGATCTGCCAGAGTACCTTGGAGCTGTGGCTTTCCTGAAGGTCTTAAGGGTCCTGAAGAATTCTGCAAACATTCTAGTTGATGGCCCGGTCTCCATGGTCTCTGCTTCCTGTGTGCACCTGAGTAATCAGTGTTTGCCAGGCTTTTCTAGGTCAAATATAGCTTGGACTTGGTGACCTGGCGAACCTGAGGACTTGAGTACTCTTGCCCATGCTGGGACACAGATTCCTGAGTAAAAAGCTCCTTTGAATTCTCCCATGCCCATGAACTTTCAGGCACTGAGAGGCAGACTGGAGATACTGAAGACCCCTGGGGGGGCAAGAACATACAGGGGGCTTCTCAGTACAGGCCAGTGACCTGCAGCCCACGAATGGAAGTCTTAGGAGACCTCACCAAGACCAGGAAGTCAGAGGCATGGACACATGGGCGGGATGCTTGGGAAAGAAGCTAAGGAGGAAAAATGCATGTCTAGGCTGGGGGTAGGAGAGGCAGGGACTAGGATAGAGACAGGGGAGGGCAACTGGCAAGTGTAAGTATGAAACCCAAAATGCAGAAGGGGACAGGGTGAAAGTAAAGATCCACAGTGCCTGGGAACAGAGGTATGGTGTGAGAGGGAGCCTGTCAGGGCACAAAAGGTGGAGGTGGGCAGTCGGCCTCTCAGCCCTGTCCCTCAGAAACTGCCATGGTGCCTCCTGGATGAGCTGCAGATAGTGCAAAGGCTCTTCAGAAAGCACAGGGAAGGACTTCAGAGAGATGATAAGCTCTTCTCCGGGGCCATTCTTGGTTAGGGATACATGAGATGCAGATGGGGGGGGGGCAGCAAGGGAAACAGGGCACATTCAGCATTCTAAGAAGGGCAGTGGCAAGAGGGACACCTAACAGGGTGTGTGCAAGCTCTGGGTGGATTGGTGAAAGCAGAACAGGGCTTGTGTTACAGGATAGAAGCCTGGCAGGCGAGAGAGGGACTCAGCACAGCACTCCCATGGGAAGAGAAGATGGGCTGCTCACAGGAGTCAGCAAGCAAGTCCAGCTTTGGAGGGAGGGCCCCTTACTATGGAGCACAGGTACACATAGAGCATGGGTAACAAGAGCCCCTCCAACCCAGGCCCACATTGTCGGCTACTGAAATACACACCCATGTTGAAACTGACACTCTTTAACACTAGCTGATGGGAGGTCAGTAGTGGTAAGGACACATGCTAGATCACTGCCTTCTGCTTTGCATGGGCACAAAGAAGCAGGGGCTTACTTAGAAGAACCTTCCAGAGTAATGGTTCTCAACCTATGGGTTGAGACCCCCAGGGGGTCATCAAAAAACACAGATATTTACATTATGATTCATAATAGTAGCAAAATTAGTTATGAAATAGCGGTGAAACTAATTTTATGGTTGGGGGGGGGTCACCACAACATGAGGAATTGTATTAAAGGTTCACAGCATTAGGAAGGTGGAGAGCCACTGCTCCAAAGTGTAACTCCATTGTGACCAGGAGGGTCACCGAGTGTACAACTTGGTTTTCAGCTGATGCAGTCAATTCCTACCAATGTGGTCCTTCTGCCTCCCTTGGGACTCTTCCTGCAGCCACTGTGTCCCCTCCCTGCACTGCCTCCTCTGCTCATGCTCCTGGAGCCACCCAATTCAGGGAGGCGGTCACCTGGACCTAGTCAGGGAGAAGAGGGTGAGAACTTTCTCTCATCATCCTTGTTCCTCTTCCAGCACATCACTCTGGTGCAGGAATGACAACCATACCAAGGAGAAGAGGCAGGGGTCACCTTCCCACCTGCACCCCACTCACTTGCCTGTCGGTTCTCTGGCCCTGGGCCTGCCCCACATCCAGTTAATAGGACCAGCTGGGGCACTGCCTCCCCAGTCCAAGCAGAGGGAGACATGTTTTCCATAATGAGCTGGAAGCCAACAGCAGTAGACCCTAGGGACCAAGGTGCACCCTCCTAGATGGCCATCTGTGGACTATACTGGATGTGATCCACCCCCAAACATTAATTCAAATGAACCTACAGAGCAGCAACAATGTGCTAGGCAGAACCCTTGCCCTCAAGTCTTACCTGGAGACAAGGACTAAATGGGTGAGCCACAGTCTGGCCTGGCAGTGAAAGCTGGCCTATGGAAGGGAGCACTAAAGAGCACACAGGCATCTTAGCAAACGGGGGTGGGTGGGGGGTGTCAGGCAACACAAATAAACTCAACTCACACATGACTCTCTAAAACAGGTCACAAGAAAACCGAAGGGAATTAGATAATGATTCACATGTGCTCAGTCCTTTTTCACAAAGCAACAACTCAGTGGTCTGGCTGAAGGCTGCATCCAGGAGCATCTAGAGTCAGAGGATTTAGTTCCTGTTTCCATATCCTTATTTCTTGTGGTCCACTTTTGTATCTCACTGTGCTCACCAGAGTCTGGGCTACGAAGCAAGTCCTGGGCACAAGGTGGATGAGCTAGTGGTCACCTGGTACAGGAGGTCACCAGTAAGGACAGGCCTCAGCAGGAAGTACTTAGCAAAGGCACTGCTCCAGAAGCAGCGTCTACACAGCAGTTGGAGACAAGAAGAGGCAGAGCATGCACCCAGTGACCCAGTAATCTTCATGGGAGTGACTGACTCCATGACCATAGGCTAGCTAGCCCAAACTCCCCCTTCCTGCTCTCATCTATTAATGGGGTGTGATGGTATCTGTCTCATACAGGGCACACAAGCATTAAGTTAGTGCAGGGAATACCTTTAGAGCAATACCCTAGTATGTGCTCAATAAATGTTAGGTTTTATTAGCATTTATTTTTCTCTGAGGTGGCAAATAGTTCACTATGTTCACATCAAACACAAAAATATTCTCAGTGGTTTCTGTAAATCCCATTTCACATTGCCTGTGGGAAAAAGGAGATGTAAATTATTTCAAATAGACATGATCATAGTTTAAAATACTGAGTTTATTTTTTATAAAACAGCACAGTAAAAACTGCCACACAAATGACTTTATACTACCAATGACAAGTGCTTCTATTGGCTCAAGTGCACATGTTTAACTCTCTAGACTGAAAACTATGAACATCTCAATGCCCTTTACATTCTGAGGTTATGTATCATTAATAATATTAAACAAGAAAATATTAAACAAAAAATCAATTTTGCACAAATAAGTGTGACCAAGCAGTTTGAATCATCACCTGAACTTCTGATGCCTTAGGAACAATTGCGGGAGGCTGGTTAGGGGCACCTGTGGTAGCCAGGTTCACACACATACATGCGTCTTTGGGTTTGTCTCACCTTCCTCTCTTCCATTCCTTTCACCAAACCTCATGAAAATAACTAATGTCCCAGACAACCTTTTTTTTTTTTTTTTTTTTGTGCAGTTGCCTTATTTTTACACACATTCCTTTTCTTTTTCTTAATTCAGAGTTTCTGAAAACCTTAGCACCAGGACCCATGAGGCTTCCAAAGGCCATGTGGGTGTCTTTGGTCCCCTGGAGAGTCCAAAAGTCTTCCAGTCACCCATTTGGCTCCCTCCTCCAGATGGGATGCTCTGTGATGGGGAGAGGATCTTCTGCTCTCTGGGGAAATTGAGTTGGCATGGTGAAGGCCTGCCCTCTCATATCCTCAAACTTCCTTTACATTCAGAGAAATGCTTTTCATACCAGCATGTGTCAAACAGCAATAAATGACTTCAAGGAACTGGAAACGTGAAAATCCCCTAGGGAGTGAAGCCTTGGAGAAGGTCTTTGGCCTGTGCACTGGGCTACCCACTCCTACTGATGTTGAGCAGAAAGGCTTAGTGGCATCGCTACGCTTTGCATTCCACATTGGTTGCCACCCAGTAGGGACAGATGTCCTCATAGGACAGTGCCAGTGACAATGTGAGGAACACATTTACCCCAGGTGCCAACAGTGCTGGGAGCCAACAGTGACTGCACTTGGGTTAGCACTGATCAGCCCTCCTCTGTGGTTCAATAGAGGCTGGGATTCCTATGTGAAATGTCTTTATCCATTACCTTTCAAAACATTTTGATCTCAAAACTGAGTCAGAGATATGAACACACCATTTCAGTAGGAAAATTACACATTCTGAAAATATTGCATCATTATAACCCTCTCATGCTCCTCAGGCACTAAGAAACATGACCCATCCTGCTGTAACTTCCAGAAGCACTGCTAAGACAATGAGAGAATACGGAGTGAGGATGACCTCACTGGCCTTTCTCTTCAGTGGGCAGCTGAGGACAAGGTTCCCCATGGGCTGACACAGGGTGGTGCTGTCCCTTCTCCAGATATGAGGGCCCTGCCTGGACAGCTTTCATGCAGCAGCCTCTAGGAACTCTGAGGTGAACACAGCTTCTGCATAGTCTTCACACACATCCTGCAGCTCCGCAGCCACGGCCCCCAGGGCTTCATCTACCAGCTCATCCGAAAAGCTGGAAGACAAAGGACACAGCTGAAGGCATGGGCAGCCAAACACGAAGCTGTTCAGTATTCATGAAAAACTAGTAAATCAACTTGGAAATTGTATGGCGATCCAGATGCCCAGAAGAGTAAAGATACTTCTGAAGAAGAAAAGGAAGGCAAGGGGCCTGGCCCTCCCAGATATTGAGATGGTAGCACCTAGATCTCCAAACCCTGCAAGAGCACCAAAACAGACATGTGGACCTCACCCTTTCGATGACTGACAATAGAGGAGACTGGAAATGAATGAGTTGGTCACAGCTCAGCCCTGACTCAGTGGAGGTGCATGCTTTCTGCTTTCTCTGTGGGAAAGGGCAAGGTCTTCTAAATCCCAGATGTCTCTATATAAACATGTGCATGCACATACAACACACAGCCTTTTCATTTAAACTGTTCAAGAGTACGCTGCAGACCTGGTATCCCTCAAGAACTTCAGTGTGTCCTAGAAAAGACACCTTGTAAACAGCTACAGTAATGTCACTATAAACCATTATCTAATCTTACCTACAGACTTTATTCAAACCTTGCTGACCATCCAAATAACACCATTAAAACATTAGTTTAGGATCCAATCCAGGCTATTTAGTTGTCATGTCTCTTTAGACTACTTTCTTTTAAATAAGTTCCTCAGTCTTCCTTTCACGACCACAACATTCTTGAAAAGTTGTCTTTTTTTTTTTTTTTTTTTTACAGATCCCCGGATCTGGAGTTGTCTAGTATTCACTTACAATCACTGTCAGCTACATATTTCTGGAACAGATGACAAAACAGGGCTACTCTGTCCCTTAAGTGCTTGCCCCTTTACTTATGACTGCTGATTTCGACCACTCAGTTATGGTGATGTCTGCCAGGCTTCTTCCTTATAAATCACTATTTTCCCATCTATAATTAATAAGTAAATTATACTGAGATATTTTCAGACTTATTTGGGGTATGCTTTCCTGTGTCTTCATGACTTTGGGGATGACAGTCATTACCTCTCTGGATATTGTTTCAGACTTGTTTTCTTATTCTCTTCTCATAAGACCATATCTTCACATATATTAGACCACACTACTTGGTCTTCTATGTTTCCAATCCTCCTGCCTTTGCTTTTCATCATTAATTTTGCCTTTCTACACCACTCTGGATATATATATTTCCACATTCCAAGCCTCCACATTTCTCTTCCTATCCAATACACTCTTCATTTCAGAAAGTATATTTTTTTATCCTTGAATTTTGATTAGCTCCTAGTCCTCTGACAAAATTCTAAGTTGTGTCTTTTATTTCTATGACCACACAGAGTTATTTGAGTCTATAAATAGCTTCACTATTTGGAACTGCTGTGGATGGGCTGTTACTATTGTCTCTCTCTTGTCTGGATATTGTCACTATAAATTAGACACTGTTTTCTGAAAAATATAGAAATAAACTAAGTCTGCCATGACACGCTGATCTTCCTGCAGAGAAAATAAACGTTTGCTTACATATGGAGCCTGGGGAACAAGAGTATCTGAGCTACCTCAGCCTCTGAGAAGATGCATCATTGAGTGAAGTCCCATATATCCAGGCCACCTGAACTTACAGAGAATGCAACCTCTCATGGTCTCAAACAGAAAGAATACAAGGCCTGGGAATGTAGCTCAGCAGTAGATGTAGCTCAGCCTAGAATGTACAAGGTCCTGGGTTCGATACCAGCACCACAAACAACAAAGTGAAGAAACTTCCCTAAGGTAGTAGCTTGGCACCACTGGGTTCCAACCTCATCTTCTAACCTGAAGAAGCTATGGATAGGCTTTCCCCCACCCCAGAGCAAACCATTCAGCACCGTACCATGGGCTGAGTGCCTGTCCTCTCCATGGTCCTGACCTAGTTATTCTTCATTACCTAGTTAGTATCTAGATGCCTTCAAGTGTATACATTTTATTTTTAATTCAGGGTTTCCATTAACAGTTGTTCTCGGGGGAGAAGTGGTTCAAATCACGGTGTTGTTTCTGGAAGCAGAAACATGTCATTTCTGGAATGACTTCCTCGTCTTCGTATCTGTTTTGCTCTCTTATTCCTACCACTGCTTCTCCACTAAACTACCAGGGAAACACAAGGGCACTCAGTCACTCAGCACAGCAGTAGCACATGACATGGCTTCCTTCCAGCTGTCTTCACTCTACCTCAAAGCAACATCCCTCCTGACTTGTCTTTCTCTGCCAGTCTGGACTGTCTGCATCCTATGCTTAAAGGCAATTTCTTTTGAAGTGGTTTTGCCATTTTTCTGGATGTCCCGTGTTGGAATCCAGGTTCCCTGAAGTCCTACGTCTTCTTCCTTAGTGCATACCTTGCCCAGAGCAGCACATGGGCTCTAATAACTTAAGGTGAAGCAGTGCAGGATGTCAAAAGCTCGTAATATATAATCCAAGAATGTAAATGAGCATGTTTAAAACTTAAGGAAAATACAAGCAATCTACTATTTTGCTCAATGATAAAAACACCTTGCACTTTGTAATAAAGCGGTACTTGGAAGAGGTATAGGGTTTAGGGGTATAGGAGAGAGGTGAATGAAGAACAGTGCTGCCAGAAGCTAGCTGCTTGTCAAGGCCAGTGTCTCAGACACAAGGATCTGATAATGGCTATTTCATGCCCAGCAGTACTTGTGCTCTTTGATGGAGTAAAGTCCTCAGCAACAGCATTAAGAAATCAGCCCTGACTTGAGTGACTAAAGCCCTGACTCCCAGTGTGATGGGCTGAGCCTGGAAGGCAATGGAGTTCAAATGAGGTCAAAGACAGGTCCTCATGATGGGACTAGTGCCCCAAGAGGAAGAGGCGGCGATGAACCTCTGTCAAAAGAAGACAGAGCAAGAAGGCAGCTGTCTGCCAGCCAGGAAGGGGACACCCACCAGACCCTTTGATCTTAGATAACTCCCAGCCTCCAGATGTTAAAAAGACATTCTTGTTGTGTTAAGTCCCTCAGTCTACAATATTTTATAGCACCCTGAGCTTGGCCTGACAGTCTGCTCGAAAGGAGACTGCAGGGCACTCTGCTCCTCAGGTGGCAAAGCCCATGATATCTTCATGGCCTCCTGCATCTGGAAAAGATCAGTTCACAGAGGAGGCTGTGATTAAGACCTCAGCTAGTTCTTCCTCCAGCTCCTCTTCAAGTCTAAAATTTGGTCCTTGGTCTGTAAGCAGAGACACAGAAATTTTACTGACCTTTCAGCTAGTAGCCATGGGTTGAAGGAGCCTATAGCCTCATGAGATATGATCCGTAGGAATTGTTCAAATCGGCTACAGTAATCGCCAATGCTGTGCAGCATCCTTGGTGGGACAAAGAGGGGAGTTCTGCCTTCTTTCTGATGCAGCTCTTCTCCAACAGAGGGGAAGGGGGCGTCCCTTTTCTCTGATTCCTCTTCTGTTCCCACACTTTCATCCAGTGAGCTGAGAACATATAAGAAGGATGAAGGCATTTAAATGTAAACAAGGGTGAACTGTTCCTGTACCATACTGAACAAAGATCAGTTTCCTACTATCATTGCCCACTTCCCTTCCTACCACACTAATTCTCAACACTGCAGGCATCCCTGCTCTGTAGATGAAATAAAAAACTAAGTGTCAGCACAACTTGTACATGCCAGAATGAAAGCTAGCTACATGCTGCCAGGTATTGGAGGCTTCCTTACAATACAAGTGTTCAATGCCTACACAGAACCACTGTTTGAGCGACCCATCAAAGTTTGCAAGAACTTGCTCCAAACAACCTCTGCCATATGTGAACTAAAAGGATTCAAAATTTAACTAAACCCAGTGCCACTGACTAGCAAACACCACGGCATCACCGCCACTTACTTGGCATTGCAGGGCCTCTCTAATAAGATGTTCACAGCTGGGCTCTTGGGAGTTGCTGCCTTAGTGATCTTGATTGGAAGGGGAGCCAAAGGTCTTTCACTTACTGCTGGGTTGCTCTGGTCTAGAAAGGACAGGCATAAAATGATTGATTCCAAATGTGTCCCTCTTATGAGTATGGTAGTAGCTAATGAACTGTGAGGGAGTCACAGCCATCTTTCACGCACACTGACACAGGCCGAGGATGGTGTGGAGGGGCTTCAAACACAAAGGTGAATTTTCAAGTTATAGAGAAACAAAACATTGCAGAGTCAGTGTTCAGAAACAAGTGCTGCTCCCTAGCTCCATGCTAGACTCTTTGTCCACTGGTCTGTGAAAGGCCTCAGGAGACACCACTTTACTAGGACCCAGGTGCCAGTCAAAGAGTCTAAAGACATGAAGATTGTTTTTCAACCTTTAAATGCTTTGATCACTGAAGAAGGAGAAAGCCACTCAGACCTGAACACTTACTTAGCGGATTTCACTTGTCTCTGGACATTGTTACAAAAGAATCTGCATGAGAGTCAACACACTGATTTATTAACTACAACTTTCAGGCTCAAGAGCTCTTCTGAGTTTCAGGTGGTTTCTAGTTTTGAATGTGTTTCAAGTGGAAGAAAGAGACCTGTCACTCAAGTACTGTTCCGATGCATATACATTCAGGTGATGGCACACTGTCAGAAACATACACTGCCAAGGTCAGCTTTTGTAAAAATGTAACTACTACAGAGTAAAATCAATGTTCAGTTATTCACAGAGAGAAGAAAAGATTAGACACCACATGACCCTAAGATCACTTTAAGTTTGGTTCTGTAATGTACCTGAGCCAAAAAGCATGTTGCCTGGATTCCTACAGTGGTCTCATCACAAGTGTCCAACACTCACTTCAGTTCTTAGTGTTCTAAAAAGTTCCTCTTAAAAACAAAACAAAACAAAACACATTTAATTATGTATATGTTTGTGTGTGGGTTTGTGCACAGGAAGGAGTGTAGGTGCCTGCAGAGACTGGAAGAGGGCCCTGGATGCCTGGGAACTATACTTACAAGCAGTTAAGAGTTGCCTGATGTGAGTGCTGGGAACTAACTCTGGTCCTTTGCAAGTATAGCATGCTCTCTTTACTACTAAGCAATCTCTCCAGACCCTAAAAAGCTCCTCTGAAACACACACAGAGACCTATAGAGCAACTAATAATTAAAGGTTGTCCTCTTGAAAGGAAGAGACACTAAGTCCTCTTAAAAGTGTCTTTCACAGTATGCAGCCTAACTTTGTGGCATGACCAGACTATCAGTAAAAAAACATCCTTTCACCCTGCCTCCAATTCAAAAAATGCTAAATGCCTATTGACTGACTACACAGTCGTTAGAAGGGTCCTTGCTGTACCTCTGTCCATTGTCTGACTACACAATCATTAGAAGAAAGGGTCCTTGCTGTACCTTCAATAGCCTCGATGGAGGCATGATGACTGATAAACTCTCTAGGCCTCAGTGAACCTGGGGGCTTAGTTGGAAAAGTTAAGACACCTTGACAAAACAGCTGCAGCCTGCTGGAACAGGCTGTGGAGGTTCTCAAGCAAAAACGGGCAAAGGGGGAGAGCTCTATAATAAAGGCTGAGTATCCCCAATTGCTTGGGATCAGAAATGTTTGAGCTGCTCAGATTTGGGGACATATGTATAAGCTTAATTAATTGAGCATCTCAAATTGGAAAGTCCAATATTTTAAGGCTCTGGAAGCACACTGGACCTTAGCATTTTTGTTGTTGCTCAAGCCATGTAAGAAAAAGTACTGCATGGGTAGGATCACATAAGCCAGGTCCAGAAGAACAATTCAATTACTGGACCATGAGGTAGAGGCCAGGGGGTGTCACCACGAGTAACAACAAGATGCACAAAAACTGCAAAACACAGAAAGAGTACAGATTCGTTCTGCTACATGGCTCATCTTTCAAAATTAAACACACAGAATACTTTTTAAGAAAACAATGACATAAATTTGTATCTTGAAATAATTCTGTGACATAAGCTGGCATCAAGCACCAACTGCAACTTCCCTCACATCTCTAGATAAGTGTAATATGCACTGAATTTAAGTTCCACTAGGGGTAATGCTCAACCACATCTACTCTCTCATGAGAAAATGAACACAAGTCAAGCACAATTTGAGTAATGCTTCCCAGGCAAACTGTGACAGCAGCCGAGCAACTGCAGCCACAACGTAAATGTATTTATTACTTGAAAAGTAAAAGAGAAAAGCAAGTCTCTTTCTTTAAATGGAGTGAGAACAAGTGACTATCACCAGCCTTTTCCTCAGATCACAAACTTTTATCCAAGACAGACCGTAATGCTAAACATTAAAGCTAAAACAAACTATAAAGTTCCCAGAAGAATATAGTATCCTCTCATCTCACTAGCAAGCATAGGTTTCCTGGGCCACCAAAGGGGGGGGGGGGAACAACAACAACAACAACAAAAAAAACCCAAATTATATACAAAGTTGATTGAGGTTTTATCAGAATTAAAACTTTAACATCATTGAGAGAGGAAGTAGTTAGTTAAGCCACATACAGGAAACACATATTTGCAAAACATTCACTTGAGTAGATCAGTGGCTGCCAGTAAGGGGTGGAGTATGTGTGTGTGGGGTGGGTGGGTGGAGCTGGAAGTAACCACTGATGCATACAGAGGGTTGTTCTGGGGTGTGAGAAAATAAATGTTTTGGAATTGAGAAAGTAGCAATGAACACTGATTAGACAACTATGTGAATATAGCAGTTACTTAAAAACAAAACAGAAACCAGAAAGGCAGTACTGAGATGATAGTTCTGAGGTACAGTGTCTACTGAGCATATGCAAAGTACTGGGTTCAATCCTCAGCACCGTAAAACACAACACAAAACAGAGACAAACCAACCTAAAACATATTTGACAAGAACTTATGCCTAGGACACACAAATATTCTGTGTAATTAAAAAGTAAAAGGGCAACCCAATTAAAAAACAGACAATAAGATTTGGAAATCTCATAAAGAATTATATAGCATTAACTTAAATCACTTAAAAAAGGTTCAAAGTACTACTCATCAAGAAAGACAAATTGCCAGGTGGTGGTGGCTCCCGCCTTTAATACCAGCACTTTGGGAGGCAGAGACAGGTGGATCTCTGTGTTGGCGGCCAGCCTGGTCTATAAAGTTAGTCCCACGACATTGAGAGCTATTACACAAAGAAACTGTCTCAAAAAAAAAAAAAAAAAAAAAAAAAAAAAAAAAAAAAAAAAGGAAAAAAAAAAAAAAAAAAATGGGAAATTGAGGGGCTGGAGAGATGGCTCCGTGGTTTAGAGCATAAACTGGCCTTGTAGAGATCCTGAGTTCAGTTCCCAGCATATCTGGAAGCTCCAGATCAATTGTATATCTAGCTCTGGGGGGAATCCAATACCTTTGTGCAGAAGGTGAAACTACAATACCATGAGATACCAATTCCCCTGCCAGATTCATTACAAGGACACAACGTAAAAGACCAACTCTGCCAGAGGCAAGCAAGGACAACTCAATGGAGACAGGGGCAGACCTGGCTCAGCCTTGAGGCAGGTTTTCATAAAGTTTGATACACCTAGCACATGACCTCCTTAGGTATTTACCCAAGAGAAATAAAAGGTGATAGGCCACACAAAGACTATATATTAATGTGTTTACAGCAGATATATTAATGTGTTTACAGCAGATGTACTTGAGACAGTTTGTGTGTAAGCAAGGCTAGCTTGGAATTCATCTACCACCCAGGGCAGAACTCTTGATCTTCCTGCCTCAGCTTCAGATTACAGGAATCTGCTTGCTTTTAGATTCATTATTTACTTAAAAAAATTAGATGTATTTATTTTTATTTGATGTAGGTTTTCGCCTGCCCATATCTGTGTACACTGTGTGCCTGCTGCCTTGGTGGCTATAAGAGAGATTCAGATCCCCAGGAACTAGATTTAGAGCCTACTGTCAGTCATCATGTGGGTGTTAGGAACAGAACCCAGGTATTCTGCAAGAGCAATAAATACTCTTAATCAAAGAGCCATCTCTATAACGCCTTAGCTTAATAGTCCCAAACTAAAGAAAACAAATACAGATCCACCAGCAAACATGCAAAGTAGATGTGGTATGTACATCCCAAGGAGTACTACTCAGGAAGAAAGAAGGAGGGAAGCAGGGAGGGGTTGAGAGAGGGCTAACTAGTAGGGTAAATGGACACCAAAAGGTTTGCAATCAATTGTTGCAAACTGCAGAAAGGACTTTAAGATCTTGTGATGTAGGATGATTTCTGAATCTTCTTCAAATCCCCCATGACAGCGCCCCTTACCAGCAGGAAGTAGTTTGGAAAGAACAAGGCCCAAATTCCAAAATATTGTCTATAAATGTTTGTTTTCATTTAAATGGACTTTGTTATATAAAATAAATTTAAAAAAAATTAAAAAAAAATAAAAGCCATAAAGTTAGCAAAAAAAAAAAAGATCTTGTGATGGGTGGGGAGAGTAATCTGTATATGTGATTTTAGATTTCTTTACAACAGGCAAACAAAGGAAGGCAAGACTACAGGAAGAAAGGTGGCCGACCACAGAAGCGGAAACTGGGAGAACTGTACAGAACAGACCCTAATCTGGAGTGTCCAGAAGCAACCAGCTCCACACGCACTTTGACTTCTTTTATTTCCAGCCTTCTGATCTCTCAAGCTGTAAGAGAATAAATCTATGTTCTGATTCAATAACTGGTGGTAAGAAGTGTTCTAAGCTTCTATTTGCTACAGTATCAACAGAAAATAAGCAACAACAGATTCTACCAGAAGAGCCTAGATACAAACACATTCTCCAGCAAGAGGTTGCAGTTACTCGAACCTCTAGATTAGTCAACATGGCTGAAAAGCAGTGTTTTCTAAAGTTAGGGCATTGACTGGAAAGGACACGGGAAATTTTTGCAGCAATGGTGTGTGCTACATCTAGACAGGAGTTTGGGTAAGAAAGAGATCCATTTGTCAAAACTCTTCAAATGGCATGATTAAGATCTGGGTGTTATACACAAATGTTTTTAGTTAGTAAATTTGTGTGTGTGTGGGGGGGAGAGAGAGATGAAGATATAAGAATGCAAGCGCTGGCATGGTGTGGAGCATGCCTGGGGGTCAAGACAACATTAGATGAGTGAGGCCCTTTCACTGTTTGAACCAGGATCTCTCTTCTTGCCTATGACAGGCTAGCTGGCCCAGGAGCTCCTGTCAATTCTGCTTCAGCCTCTCACTAAGGCATCTCTCTATTACTTAGAAGAACAAAACAAAACCATAAATTAAATAAACAAGAAACTCAAGCTGATGCTGCATATTTGGAGGGAAATGTACTGCTATCTGATAGTTTACTATGAAATACATAGAGAAGATCATCTGAAATGCAAAACTGAGATGAGCAGAGAACAGAGAGTAGACAGCAGACATGGTAACCTCATAGCTACAAGGTGAGGAGTTTGGTCATCACTGGGCAGTTTTTCTCAGCCTTTCAGTATGTTTGACATTTTTCAGGGTAAAATACTGAGGATGGGGTTGGGGGAAAAACACCTACCATTTCTTTCTTCTTGCATCCATAAATGAGGGTCAGCGTATACAATTTTGTTATATCTTTGGCGAACTGTCTCCTGGTATTTCTTTAAAAAAAGAAAGTTTAATTTATGAGAAAAATAAGTTTCATTATAAGCCAGAAGTAGTAAGTGTGGAAACATCTCAGCAGACGGATACTGATGAGAACAGGTGTCTGCTGAGCAGCTCATCAGAGAAGCCTAGAAGAAAGTGTGACTAACATGACTGCAACCTCAGCCAGCTTGTCCCCCTATAGCTTGCTGTGATGACAAACACAGGTCCATCTATGGACCACCTGTATTTTCATCTTCATTAGTTTTGTGTTTCAACAGACATATATTGGCTATTTCTACTATTTAGGACAGCTCAGGTCTAGGGAGTTAACCCAAGAGAGAGAGAGAGAAAATAAAAGGAGTTTAAAGACTAGGACAGAGTGTGTCTTTAAATTTTTAAAAATCAACCAAAAATTATCTTCTTTATAAATTCCTATTTAGCAATGAGGAGGAAATGAGATAATCATGATATAACTAAAACAAAAATTCAGTGTGGGGTCAGACCTGGGCAGGGCGTCCCAGCTCTCTCTGCAGCTTTTTATGACCTTGATCACACCATTTGATCACTGGGTTTTATTTCCTGTTCTTGAACAATCCAGTAGGATGGTTCATGGGTGAGGTCTAAAAGTTTGTAAGAATAAGAAGTCATTATAAAAGTAGTAATCTGGAAGCTAAAGATGGTGAGGGCACTACAGCAAGCTAGAAGAGGCAGCTGAAAGGTGTCTATAAACAATGTCAATGATCCAAACTGTACGACCAAGTCCCAGAATCTATGATTTTGGAATTAACAGGGTGATAATAGCATGGATCACTTATTGGGTTATGTGTCAGATAGTTTGCTAAATAAATACTTTATATCTTCTTCTATTCTCAAAAGCCCTACTTATTAGGCAGGGTAAGCGACTGAATCAAGGTATACTTAGTTGGCAAGAGAGCTTGGATTTAAAAGTAGGACCCTGTGGTTCTGACACATTGATCAGCATGTGGCATGATCAGGAGCAAAAGTGAACCCCCACTGGCAAAACAGACCAGCAGGCCCAGACCTTACTTCCATTTCCTCCATCCGGAGCATCATGGTCTCTAGATCGGGGCTATCCTTGCTGTCCCCCAATGTGGCTGAAGTTTCTATCCCCAAGTTCTTATCATGAGTCATGGCCCAGAGCTCATGAGCAGCATCTTCCAGATGGTCATTCAGATGATGAATATTCCTGGATCCATAACTGATGCCTGAAGCCTACAAAATGAAGGAAGAAAGGGTAAAAGGTAATATAAAGAGACTGAAAAATTAAAGACTATTGTTGGTCATTATAACTCCAAAGCATAGTGATCCAACTGGCAGAGATTCTATGCCAGAACAAATTTCTCAGTCAGTACCTAACAAAAGCACCAGCCAATACAATTCTTATCAGTCCCTTAAGTGGTTGCACTGACCTAGTAGTGTCTTTACTGCAACTTAACCAGCCATTTCATCTGCCTTGCTGACCGGCAGAGCACATAACTCTTCTGTCACATTTGGGGAATGTACCATATTTTATACATCACACATTCTAGATGGCATGCCTTTTCTTCTGGTCTGTGCCCTTGTAAAAGCCTCCCAGCACTACAAAGTTAAGAGTTCTTTTCTTTGCTTGAGGCTCTTGTTATGATTTAAGAGAACTTTAACATTCTATCCAGACTTTGTGTGCTTTAAAATTAACAAGGTACTTTATAGTAGGCAAAGCATTTCTCCATGCTTTCTTTTCTTTTCTTTTCTTTTCTTTTTTTTGAGACAGGGTCTCTACATAGCCCTGGCTGTCCTGGCACTCACTTTGTAGACCAGGCTGGCCTCAAACTCACAGAGATCCGCCTGCCTCTGCTTCCCAAGTGCTAGGACCAAAGTCTTCTGTTGCAACACCCATCTATTTTTCTTAATCCTAATACAGATCTATAATCTAGTGTGTATTATCTTTTAATATCATCTAAGTAAAGAATGAGACATTCCTGGGAGTGAGGCCTGGTTCTGCCCTTCAATTTTGGACAAATTTACTCAGCCTCTCTGGACTTGTCTTCTTCCTTTTCTTTTGGTTTTTTGAGACAGGGTTTCTCTGTGTAGTCCTGGCTGTTCTGGAACTCATTCTGTAGACCAGGCTGGCCTCAAACTCTTAATTTTTAAAAAATATTTTAATTAAAATATAATTATATAACTTGTCCCCTTCCCTTTCCCTCCATCCAATTCTTCCCATGTCCCCCTCTTACTCTCTCTCTCTAAGTGCTAGCCTCTGTTTATTATTATTACACATACACACACACTATATATATATATGTTTATATACATATATATATATATAAACATATAAACACAACCTGCTGAAGACACTTAGTGTTACTTTTGTGTACATGATTTCAGGGTTGACCATTCTGTATTGGATAATTAGGGGGTTCATCCCTGGGGAAGACTAGTTCTCTCTGTCTCTCTCTCTCTGCCCCTCTCTCTCTCTCTCAGCAGTCATTAGTTGCCTGTTTGATTATTTTTTTAACTGTGATTATTGATGTACAGCCTGGAAATTTTTTTGCAATGAGAATGCTTCCAACAACCCAGAATTCTAAACAAGAGATGGGTTTTAGCTACCCCTTGTTCCCTCCTGGAAGGCATCACCCTCCCTGTGACATGTGTGAGGGGGGAATGGAATAGGAGGGTGATCAGGGGAAATGGGAGAGAGGGAGAGGAAACTGGGGTCCATATGTAAAATAAGAAAACAAAAAAACAAAAAATAAACAAACAAAAAGAGATGGGTTTTATCTTTTAAACAATTGTATTAAAGATGATTTAAGGCCTACAAAGTAATTTGCACATAAAAACCTGTTTTAGTTATAGTATTTATATGTTTGTTGTATTGTTAGTATTTCATTTTCCTTTCATATTGAGCTGCTGTATGGAGCTGATTTCCTAGGTTAGACGCTAGCCCATTACTTTGTGGGGAGGCTAAAAGGGGCTTTTAGTGGTGGTGATGCACAAAAAGCACCGCCATCACACGCCTTACACTATAATGAACAATGGAGGCTTAGTTCCAGTCTTCACAGCCTGACCTCACATGGGACTCTAATATAAAATAACAACACAGAAAGAATGACAGCAATGAAGATAGTTACATTAGTTGGAACAATCTTGACCTACAGTCTTCTTACTCCTGGCCATGGGGCTATTGCATCTTCTCTCCTGCTTCCTCCTACCTCCTTTATTCTCTGCCTGTTACTTGTTTGGAGCAATTACAGCAGCAGGCACCTTCTTTTCAACATTCAGAAGACTAAAGGAATGCATCTTGTACTTTCTACTCCAAAGTCCCTAAGGCCAAGCAGAAGGGACAATCCTCTAAACATTAAATGCAAATCCTCCTGAGGAAAATCAGCCTGAAGAACTACAAAGGGGGTTTTCATTTTCCTCGAATGCTTTCATTTCTTTCTTGGACCTTCTTTCCTTTCTGTTAGACCAGGCGTGGTCATGTACTGGGTACTCAAAACTTGCTTGCTCAACAAAAATATTAGGCCTTAAAAGTAAAGGAAATTAGGCCAGTAATGAGCCAAAGCAGGCTGGATGAAAAAGAAATGAGGGAGCTACTCTTCTGCCTCAAGCCATCAATATTCAGGGCCACACTTTATCTACACTCTGTCATTAGGGGAGAGAGAAAAGTGCACCAACAAAAACCTGCAGCTCCAGAGATGTCTGTGAGCTGGTTACAAGGCCTATTCAGACACAGAACTAAATACACACTCTAAGAATTAACATGTTACACAGGAAAAAGAATTTTCACCCTCCTTGAGTAGGATAATGTGGTGTTTGCTAAGTAATCTGCATACCATTTTCCTTTGACTAGAGACATGATCACGTAATAATATCAGACTCCCGACACCACGCACCTGCTCTGCAGGCTGGGATGCTGCTGCTGCTGCTGCTGCTGTTGATGCTGCTGCTACTGTTGTTGCTGCTGCTGCACTTGGTGACAGACAATCCTTCAAAAGACTATTTACTTCCACAGAAGAATTAACTCTCTATTAAAATGGACAAATGCATTCACAGATTATGAAAATTCACAACTCAGAACAAATAAGCCATGTTGCAGAATAACCTGTGTGGAACTATTCATCAGCTCTAGCTATAGTAGGCTTCTTGCAGCAACCAAAGCACTCAGTCCTCATGAAAACAAATGCCATGTGTTGTTCTCAGTGCTCCACACAATTTTTTAACTCTCTCAACTTTGTAATCACTGCCAGAGTAGCTATATGCTGCTTTGCAAGTCATTCAACTTGTCCAGTCTATACTTTTCTCAAGCATTAAATAAGGAGACTGCATAACTCCATCTCTAGGAGCCCTCTGAGGTTATAATAGCCTAATACTTCTTAGACTCAGAATGCCATTCAGTCAATTAAGGTCATAATATTATTACATGACTTCATCTATAGGCATGAAAACAACATGGCTTCTATTTCCAGGGTGTCACTATTGAATCCTTACTGCTTACAGGAGGGTGACATAAAATCGCGGTATTCTGTAAGTCACTTCATCTTTGAGAGAAACTTCTAGTTTGTGCAGAGGTGCCCCAAATCTCTCTTCTATTGTAAAATAACTAATCATTCTAAGTTTACCAAGGTCACAGAGACTAGCATCCAGGGGATAATTAAGTGAACACCATCATTATCAATAGACTGATTTGGAAATAATTGAAAATTCACTCTAAACTCCTTCCCCAAGTTAAAATGTCACCCTTCTCAAAAGCAGTGCCGGCTTCTCTTCCCCTTACCTATAACCTTGGCCCCCTCCACACACACCCCCACAGAGGACATGAGGGCAGTGGATACTGTGTGGTGGTCTGGAGGTTGTGAAGGGTCCCAGAGTGAAACCCTGTTCTGTACTGCAGGCTCCCACCATCAAAGAGACACTTGGCCCTCTAAAAAAGGGTCAGCATGACCTGTGTAATAACTCTTCATTTCAGACTGCCAAAGGCAAGCAAATGAGATGGACCAGTTACCTGGGCTTTGATCAAGAGGGGTTTCAGCCGCTCCAGCACTGCCTCCTCAACCTTGTCAGCTAACTGGGTGGCAGAAACACTGTTCAGAAGTAAAGTTGACAACTTAGTGGTCAGAATGTCCTATTTTACATACTTATGTAACTCCTCCAGGTGCTTCTCCAACTGCAATGGCCACATGTATTCCCTGGGGTCTTATGAAAAGTAGATCTGGATTCAGTTCAGACCAAAATCCCACCCCTCTCTTTTTCTCTCCCCCCCCCACACCCTGCTTACAGATCAGCATGTAACTCTCCGCTATATCTCCAGCATCATACCTGCCTGCTGCCAAGCTCTCTACCATGATGATAATGGACTAGGCCTTTGAAACTATAAGCAAGCCCCCAGTTAAATGCTTTCTTTTATATGAGTTACATTGGTCATGGTGTCTCTTCATAGCAACAGACTTCACAGTGACTAAGACGGAAACCAAAACATACAGAAGCATCCAACCCAGCAAATTCACTCTGGGAACTTACTACAGTGAAATAAAAACACATCACACAATGCATGTATGTTTAAACCATCTTTAGTCATAACAATGCCATACTAATAACAACCCAGATGTCCCTCAGTCGTTTACTAAGATGACTGGTTAAACTATGAACTTCAACTCACCAACAGAAAGAATGAACAAATAGCATGTGCAGTGACCAGAATGACTCTTCAGAGAATTAGTTCAGGGAAAAAAAGGTCAATTCTAGGGCAGGCAAGATGGCTCAGCAGCTAAAGCCATTTGCTGTGAAGCCTGATGACCAGAGTTTGATCCCCGTAGTTGAATAAGAGAACTGACTCCTGCAAGTGGGCCTCCGACCGCCATGTGTACACTGTGCACACTATGGTACAATAATTCCCTCCCATTGGAATAAGCAAAAATTTAAAAAGCCAGTTCCAGAAAGTTATACACTGTAGAAATAAAAGTCCTGAAACAAAACTATAAAAAGGGAAAGCAGATTAGGGGCAGCAACATAAGGGATGTTGTGGTGATGGGCATGTTCATGACTGTAGCAATGCTAGCTGATCACATGTACCCTCACTGTGTCAATATCTACACCCTGGCTATATGTAGTCAACAGTTTAAGATGGTACACTAGGTAGCTAAAAAAATTATTTCCCAAGGTTTTTCTGTATGATTACAATCTTGTATATGTATAATTATCTAATAATAAAAGGTATAATATTAACAAAATTTCTGCTAAAAATCATTCTCAAATAAGGATTCTCTAATAAGACTAATAATGGGTATGCAAATATAAGCATAAAACAGATATTTTTAGATTTTAAATGTCTGGCAAAAAGACTCCCTTCCCTCCAATTAATTATTATTATTTTTTTGACACAAGGTCAAGCAATTATAGAATGGGTTGGCCTCATGGCAATCCTCCTGCCTCAGTCTTCCAAGTGCTGGGATCACAGGCATATACCACTCCTAACTCATCCTCTCTAAGAAGCTAAATTAGAGAATCTGGCATATGCCTCCTGCAAGGGGTGAAGAAAGGCCATTTTGCCATCACTGAGGTGGCTGTTGTGGTTTGAGTGAGAATGATCTCCATCGGTCACATGTTTGAATACTTGGTCCCCAGTTGGTGGAACTCTTCTGTTTGGGAAGGACTGGGAGATGTGTCCTTGTTGCAGGAGGTCTATCACTGGGAAAGGGCTTTGAGGCATCAAAGCCATTTTCAATGTATGTGTCTTTCTCTGCCTCTGACTTGTAGAACAAGATGTGAGTTCTTACCCATTCCTTCATGCTGCATTATGTCTAATTTATGGAAACTGTAAGCCAATTAAATGCTTTCTTTTATAAGTTGCCTTGTTCATGGTGTTTTATTATAGCAATAGAAAAGTAACTAAGACTGTGGTGTCCTGAGAATACATCAACACTCACAAAGGTATCCGTGGGGTGGACTTCAGGAAGTGTGCCTCTTGGACATTCAAGGAAATCTAAAATCTGCCACAAAGGAGAGGGGGAACTCCAGATGTGCATGCTGATAGCAGGAATCAACAAAGTCATCTCGGCCAAATGATTGTTCCTACTATATCTGCAAGCATTTGTCCAGAATACGAGGATTGGGAGTCACCAAACAAGCTCTATACTTTGGTAATCTATATCCTTGTTACCACATTCAAAACATTACACAAAACAAAACAAAAAACACTAACAACCAAACCACCACCCGTGTACCCCCCTCAAACCTATAGACAATCAATGTGGATGAGAACTATCTGCAGTATCCAATAAAGCTATAAAATACAATAAAAAAAAAAAAAAAGAAGCTAAATTAGGCCACGCTTCATCAAAACAAGCACACAAACAGAAAGAGGACATAACAACAACAACAACAACAACAACAAAAATCCATGTAAGCAAGCCCAGCCTAGACACTTGTCTTTCTTGATGAAGTGATGACCTTCTGGGACCTATCTGCTGAGGGTCCTCCCTCACCCCAGAGGCTGCCCGGAGCTGAGAAAACAAAGCACAACCAGGCAGCTCACTCTCCAGACAAGACTTCCAGAAGTCTAGTAGACCTAGTTCACCTGCAGGCCCTGAGGTGGTAAAGTCTATCTTGTCTGTCATGACTCATTCATGCTCTTGCTCTCTGATTCCTGGGATGGGGCTCTGGAATACTCTGAGGAAAACTTAAAGTCAAGTGATGGTTCAGGTTCTGCAACCTATTCTCTCCAGTCTTCCTCTAACCTTAGTAAAACTGCCCTTCCCATGCTCTACTAAATTTGTACTTCTGTATCCAAAATTAAGGTTGCTGGCAGCAATGTATTTATTCATCAGTAGTAGATTTGTGAACAAGGGTAACTAAAAGATTAACTCAGGAATCAGGACAGTAGGTATCACTAGGGGGAAGTGGGCATAGCTTCTACAACAACATTACCTGGTTTGGGAGGCAACACACAGGTGTTCATTTATAATATTCTGAACCGTATATGTGAATTTAGTGTGTTTTTCTGTTATACTACATTTGTTTTTTTCAGAAAAGAAATACACATAAAATAATAAACATACGAAAAGACAAGTGGACAAGAGTCACAGACAATCAACCTTATACTAGCTAGGGATGATCAAGGCAGAGTCCCTCCAAAAGCTGTGACCACCCCATTGTAGAGGTATGTATACACATGCTGGCCACTTCTTGGAGACAGCAGAAGTTTGGAACTATCGGTTATGTGTGTAGGGGGGAAATCCTTGAAATCCTAGCATTCTGTGATTATGTAACTAAAATCTTAACCTTAGTCACCTTGGCCTCTAATGAAAGAACCAGAGCCCTGTAACTGGGACTGAATGCCATCGCTAATGATGACAAAACGTACAGATGTTTGAATCAATGCTTTGTTCATTTGACTACAGGGTGAATGATTATCAGAGCTGGAAAAATGAGTCACCTGTGGCAGTGGCATCAGCTCCATTACATCTCAAGCATATCTCTTCATTGCCTGTTAGGTGGCAGCACTCTTAGCGAATGAACCGGGGAAAGTGAACTCATCTGAAAACCTCAGACCACATTCAGGCTAACGTGAGACAAAAGCATCCACACACTCATCATTCACACACACCACGCACATCCGCTCACCCTCTGCCCTCAGGAAGAATGATATCCGCCTTGGGATGCACTGCAGCTAACAAGAAGCAAACACAGAACTCCTCCCAGATCCTATGTGGTTTTGTAGTTCTTCACACTCTACACACTCCCAGGAAACTGTGGTGTAGTGTACATAGAAACAAGCAAATGTTCATTCATTCCGTTCTTGATTTGGGAATGAGGTGAGGTTGACAAAGTCCAGGCTGGCTGTTCAAACTATAAGAATCAATTAAAATAGGGGCACACACCCTATCACTCTCCAGTAGCAAACATATACCTTAATTTTTGAAGTCGATCCATTTCTTCAGCTTTCAGTTCATCCAGCTCCTTGGTTCTTCTAGAAGTCTCAGCCTCAAGCCAATCAAGTCTAGAGGGAGGTAAAGTCCTGTCAGCTCTCCTTAGGGCAGTCAGGACTGCCCTGGCTTCTATCTTTGGCTCTACCACTGGCTTCATCAGTAGCTTTGCAGTTTTAAGGAGGCAGAGAGCCAGTAAGCAGAAGTGAGGTCAACAATCCTGACTCCCTGGCAAAGGAGTGAGACAATGCAGAACAAACCCACCTCCTTGTTTACCTCAGAAACAACTATTTACCTCTGCTTTTGCATTCTTTCCATTTCCTTGGCTTCCAATTCTTCTAGTTCCTTCATTCTTTTGGAAGACCGAGCATCTGGCCAAGAAAGCCTAACAGACAGTAAAAGAGTCAAGGTAACCATGTCTCAATGCCACACAGTGCCATTATCACAGAAACAGAGCAGAAATGAGCCCCCTCCTCCAGCACAGCACCAATCCTGGCTCTATGAAAGGATTCAAACAGTAATGTACTCTCTGTGTATCCATGAAAGCTTCCACAGTATGTCCTTACAAAAGGTTATTTATATACAATTAGTACATACACAGGAAGCTGCTGATGAGAAAGCCAATCACCACTGTACTCAGGACAGGTTACTTGTTTAGACCAAGAAATGGACCCCAGTGAAGGTATAATAAAACCAAATAAAGACAAAAGGGAAAGGTAACTCTAAACAATTTTACTGCCTATCTGTAAAGAGCTTTGATTATTCTGGTTCAGGATATGTGAATATCGCCAAATTCTCTAACGACTCACTCTTTTTTAAGGGCTGGAGATGGAGCTCTACTGGAGTACAGTGTACTTTACACACTGGAGCCATGCTGTACTCCTGAGTTACCCCCTGGCCCTAATACCCATTTTCATGTTTGCTTTCCCATAACTGCCAGGGTAATTCCAGCCAAACAAATGCAGAGCAAGCTGCTTTCACTGCTGTCTTCCTTTGGAACGTTTTCATTACACCCCTCACATTTATTCCTGCCTGTGCTAGTCCTGGTTTAATTCCTACCTCCCTGCATGAAGCTCCATTCTCTTCACCAAGAAGTAAACACTCCCCGCCCTGAACTTGCCCAGATCTTAGGGTGTATACCATGTTCTATCTTAAATCACAACTAATTACATCTATTTTCCCACTGGTGGCAAATAAGAAGGGCTGGGATTATGGTCTTATTTGCTCTTTTTTTTTTTTTTTTTTTTTTTAAAGTGCAGAGAGTGCACAACTGTGCCATTTACAAATTGGCAAATGACATACATAAAAGTTTTGAATGAATGAAATAAGAGAGAATAAAAGAGTGGTGGGCCTGTGGTAAGCTGGAGAGTGTAATAGGAAAGTTCAGCAACCTAATTTTAAATAATCAGCTTTAGACACAGAAAAGATAAGAAGAGCTTTGCTTCCAAGTCTATATATAAATGGTGCCCTTTAATTCTGAAAAATGCTAATACAAACCTGGCTGCTTCTTGCTTGGCAGCACCTCCCAACTGACTTCCCTCCTCAGTATCTTCTTGCTGGAGGGACTGTTCCTTTGTGGCATCTCTTGGAATGGACTTCACCTTTAGCCACGCAGCGCTGCACCAAATGGAAAAGCATGCCTTTTGCAATCATTTGTCCGCTTCCCATGGCTCATCCTAAGAGGCCATCCTGGTCTACAAAGTGAGTTCCAGGACAGCCAGAACTGCTACACAGAAAAACCCTATCTTGAAAAATTAAAACTAAAATAAAATCGTAATGTAAATATCTATTATGTAGGATATCTGATACGTGACTCCTATGAAAAGGCTTGTCTGACCCCCAAAGAGGTCAAGACCCACTTGGTTAGCAGTACAGACTTCACCCTGTTGACCTATTATATTACTAACTCAATTCACATCCCTGTATTGACATGCATAAAACAAAGAAATCAGGACAAAGTCATGAAAACAAACAACAACAAACAAAAACACACAATCAGCCAGATGATGGTAGCACATGAATTTAATCCCAGCACTGGGGAAGCAGAGGCAGACGGATCTCTGTGAGTTCAAGGCCAGCCTGTTCTACAAAGTGAGTTCTAGGACAGGCTCCAAAGCTACACAGAGAAACTCTAAACAAAACAAGACATAAGAGACATACAATGTCCAGCCTCAAGTAAGCACAATCTACACACAGAACAGACAACAGTCACAATCCTTCCTACAATGACACATACCCACTGTACACTGAGATACTCCACCCATGGACAGGTACAAAAAGGAACCAACAAGCTTCTAGACAAAAAACTCATGTATCACTCACCCAAATAAGCATTTCTGCCCAAGGGAAAGAATGAAGCCTACTAGCTCATTTGCTCTAATGTGTGTCCTCTGTGGAAGAAAAATAATGCCATGCAAACTCATAGTCCTTGAATTTTGCATACCATTTAGGAGAGGCTGGTGGGGACGTGGGGTTTGGAGGTATCCAAGGAGCCCTGTGGTCTTTCACAGGCAGTCGGTTCATTTTTAATCTGGATGATACTGTTGTCTGATGCAACCTGCTTTTGCTGTAAGGTTGGTTTGGTCTATTTCTTTCAGATATGTGGAGTCCCTGTAAAAAATAAACATGCATTACAAAGCCAAATAAGTATCAAAGACACTCTAGGTTCAATCTCTGACTCACAGGAAGATGCAAGTGTCTCTTTGCAGTCATTCTAAAAGCTAACAGAAAGCACTCTGAGGCCAATGGGAGAAGTATATAATTCACACTGAAGTGGTAAACCTGGCCAAGGGTGGACCTAGAATCCTTGGCTTTTCTACATTTGCATATATAAAATATTTACTATTTTATCTCCCCCTTTTTAAAAGCCCATGATTGTTTTCAGGGAAATTATAAAATATTCTTGGCTAAAATATTGAACATTTCTGAACCTTAGTCTAACCTCAATGAATCACATGATTTCAAATACCATTGGGCATGGGGCTAAGAAATTCAGTCCTGACTTCCCAGCACCTCATTCGAGGCCAGCCTGGTCTACAGAGCTAGTTCCAAACCAATACAGAGAAACCCTATCTCAAAAAAAAAAAAAAAAAAAAAAAATTATGTGAACATAATTAAAAAAAAAATTGCTTTGCCTGCATGTATGTCTATGTACCTGAATGTATTTCTGTGCACATTAGCAGGGGCCTGTGGAGGCCAGAAGAGGGCACTGGACCCCCAAGAACTAGAGTTACAGGTGGCTATGAGCCACCATGTGGGTGCTGGGAGCTTAATCTAGGTCTTCTGGAAGGGCAGCAAGTATTCTTAAAACCACTGAGCTATCTTCAGCCCCAGGAACAGCACCCCCCACTAGAAACTCAGAACAAAATCTTAAATTCTCTCAACTCCACACTTCCAAATACTGAATTTTAAGAAAAACCTTCCTAATTATGACCATGGTACTGAATTAGTTAGGATCTTACTGAAGCAGGGAAGGGTAGAATGTTATATCCTATACTAGGATTACAAATTGGCTTTTGTTAAAATAAAAAGCACATCTAAAATTAAGTAAGTCAACTTAGATTGCTGGACTCAGGGCTGTGGCATTCATCGGCCCCCAAACAAATGCTGGTTCTACCCTTAAGCAGCTTGTATGGCCTTGGACAATATCAATGGATCACAAGAAAGGAAAGACCGTACCTGCTGTAGTCTAGCTGACTCCAGAGTATCTTTCTTCCTAAATGGCACATGCTCCGTTGCAGTCTTCTTTCTTACTGCTCCTGTTTTTGTTGGGGTTAGTACTTCATCCTTGGTGCCTGGACCATGGCCCAACATAGAAGGAGCTTCTCCTGGAAGAGTATCCTCATCTACCACACCAAGTTCACTCTCCAGCCTTTGAGTCACTGGAAGCTCCACATCCGGCTGACAGTCATCTACACAGAGATTTCAGAGGAGAAAGTCTACTTAACCACACAGGTTGAATGACTGAATAGCACATAGGCACTAATCTCCAGCCTGGCTCTTTGACAAGCATGGGGCTCTGCTGCCACACCCCCTGACCCCATACCAGTACCACCATAGCTGTAATTACTAATGGCTAAGCACCATGGCCAGAACCCCCTCAATGTCAGAACCCACATTTACTGATTTCCCAGTTCTTGTCTTCCTAATTCTGCAGTATGTCTTGCTCCTACCCAGGTTGGCCTCTCAAGTGTCTCTAGATTATAAGACACTCCCCAAACTGGCCCCCACTGATCATAGTCACATTTCCACTGGGTTGCCAAATTGTCTGTGCTAACTAGATTTATGTTAACTTGACACTAACTAAAGTCATTTGAAAGGTGGGAGCCTCAATTGAAAAAGACCCAGCTGTAGGGTATTTTCTTAATTAGTGATTGATGGGGAAAGTGCAGCCCATTGTGGGTGGTGCCATTCCTAGGCTGGTGGTCCTGGGTTCTATAAGAAAGTGGGCTGAGAAAGCCATGATGAACAATCCAGTAAGCAGCACCCCCTCCCTGGCCTCTGCATCAGCTCCTACCTCCAGCTTCCTGCCCTGCTTGAGTTCCTGCCCTCACAGATTTTGATGATGAACTGCTATATGGAAATGTGAGCAAAATAAACCCTTTCCTCCCCAGTTTGCTTATGGTCTTGGTATTTCATCACAGCACTAGTAACCTTAACCAAGACATTGTATTTCTAAAATGTAAATGCTGGATCCAGGGATGGCTCAGTGTCTAAAACACTTAGTGTTCTTGCACAGGACTTGGGTTCAGTTTTTAGCACCCACACAGTGGCTCACAATTGTCCACCAAGAGCACTGCATGCAAGGGTACAGAAACATACACGCACACAAAACACTGTGGATTTATTTATGTGAAGGAGTGTATTGCTTGCATATATATCTGTGCACCATATGTATGCCTGGTACCCTCAGATCTCCTGGAACTGGAGCTATACATAGCTATGAGCTATCACATGGGTGCAGAAACCAAACCCATATCCTCTGAAGAGTGACTAGTGAGTGCTCTTAACCACTAAGCCATCTCTCTATCCTCAGATTAAACACTGTTAAAAATGAACACTTAAGAATTTTTTCTCTACTCAACATCTTTGAATCCCTAATTTATATAGAATATAGTATGAACCGTATTCTGTACATGTGGCATCCAACTGGCAATAAAAAAGGAAATAAACCCCTTTTTAAAAATGAGATAAAGGCCTACATAGATAATTCAGGAAAATCGGAATACAGATAAACTCTAATAAGACTGTTCAGTCAAGTTTCTACATGTAAAAGCAACATACAAAAGTCACAAAATAACTACTCATGAAATGTAATGGGAAAAACATCCCATTAACATGGGTAACAAACTGTAGGTAGGGCTGGGTAACAGTTCAGTGGTAGAATGTCAGCATGAGAGAGGTTCTGGGTTTTCCAGCCCTGGAACAACAAACAACATCGAACACAAACATACAAACACAAAACCTCCCAAAAAATGAGGAGGAAATCTAATGAAAAACTCAGGAATTTCACAGAAAACATTTCAAAGCTTTAATTTTATTTTTGCAGTGCTGGGAATATGTACCTGGCCTGGCCATTGAAATGAAACAAATAAAAATCAGAATCAAGTTTTCATTTACAAACAAACAGAACATTGTTAAGATGTCAATTCTCCACCAAGTGATCTATAATCTCAAATCTATATCAAATTAAAATGTGTGTGTGTGTGTGTGTGTGTGTGTGTGTGTGTGTGTGTGTGTGTATGTATGTGTGTGTGTGCATGTATCTAAACAGATTGGTCCAGCTGGGTGTGATGGTGCATACCTTTATTTCCAGCACTCAGAAGGCAAAGGCAGGCAGACCTCTGTGAGTTTGAGGTGAGTCTGGACAACAAAGCAAGTCCCATGTCAGCCAAGGCTACAATAGTAAGACTACCAAAAAACAAAACAAACAGACAGACAAAACCGAAACATACTGATCCTAAAATTCATATGAAGAGGCTGGAGGGTTGGCTTAGCATTTAAGAGCACTTGTTCTTTTAGAAAAACCCAAGTTCGGTCCCAACACCCACAAAATGATTCATAACAATCTGTAACTCCAGTTCCAGGGAATCCAATGCTCTCTTCTGACCTCTTCTGACAACAGGTACACACATGGTACACATACATACATGTAGGCAAAACACTCACACATAAAATAATAAATCTAATTTTTAAAAATTCATGTGAAGTATAGAAGCCTAAGAATTAGCCCAACAAAATGGGGAGTGAAGTGGAGAGGGACGGGGGGGGGGGGGGTGTCTTTCTTGACCAGAGATGGGAATCTAGGCAAAAGCTGCAGTGGTGAAGGCTGTGTGGAGGGCACACAGGAACAGATGGCACAGGATGGGAGTCACAGATCAGTAGATATGACCTGAAGATTGCTACTGACCATATACCAATTATCAGATTGGAATCCATGCCCCACAATGAAAAACGCATAGCTCACACAAGCATGAAGTCCTAAAACAGTGGTGGTTCTCAACCTGTGGGTCATGACCCCTTTGGGGGTTGTATATTATGATCCATAACAGTGGCAGAATTATAGTTATGAAGTAGCAACAAAATAATTTTATGTTGGGGGTCAGCACAACATGAAGAACTGTATATTAATGGGCTGCAGCATTAGAGAGGTTAAGAACCACTGTCCTAAAGGAGGAAAATCTCAGAGCTTTAAGAAGAAAATAATAGGAGAATATCATCAGGACAGAAAAGACTTCCTTAAACTCAAACAAATATGATATCAATTTATTAGGGTTTATTTACACTGAACTATAGCTTTTGATCAAAAGTCACCATAACAAATCAGTCAAATCTGGAAAGAGATCCCAGAAATACATGTAATTAACATGGGATCAATACTCCCATGGTATAAAGAACTTTTACAAATGAATAAAGGAAATAAACAGCTCAACAGAGAAATGTCAAAAAGTATCGAAACTACAATTTATGCAGAAAAACAAATGGTCAATAAAAGCATGAGAAGATGACAAACTTCATTCAGTAATCAGGAAAATCAAGCCATAAGCTACCTTCATAGCCATTAAAATGGGAAAGTGTGAATTATGATAGCAAACATAAATGAGGAGTGAGGAAACCCAGAAACCACTGGCACCGGAGTGAACTGGCTAACTCCTCTGCAGGGTGGCTCGATCGATCGATCGATGGATCGATGCCCTAGAAAGGCTGAAGATGTGTGGTGCAGCAGCTGCATCACGGTAAACACAGTGCAACAGCTGCATCACAGGTAAACACAGTGCAGCACAGCTGTAGCACAGGTACGGGCAGCCCAGAACCGGCACATGTAAACACAAAGAGAAGAGGCACAGGCTTCTACTTCACCCTGCCACTGCTTATAAAAGCAGAAATAACTAATAGTGGAATGGCCACATCTGCCTATACTCGCAGCTACTCAGGAGGTGGAAGAGAGGATCACTTGATCCCAGGAGCTCTGAGCCATCCTGGTTAATGTGTAGTGAGATGTTGTATCACACATACAAACAGATCTATGACAGAAACTGGGAATAACCCAACTGCTCATTAATAAGGATGAAGAGATGAAAATGATCTATGGTTTATTCATATAAGAGAGACCCACACAAAAATTGAGAAAGTTTGAATCCTCTGAGCTGGGGATGCAGCTTTCCTAAAATGTTAGGCCTTGGGTTTAAACCATAACACTGGGAAAAAATAGATTTCACCTATTCACATGAACAAGTCTACTGTTCAAGTAAGAGGCAGGCACACTAAAGGCTGATATATACTGCATGTGATCACATGTGTAAAGCAATTATGCTCATAATAAAGAGAAGCTCAGACATATAAACAGAGCAGGCTCATAACAGAAGGGGAGGGTAGAAAAAGGAACGGGGGTAACTGTTCAAGGGACTTACGGTACTTCTCACAAATTTTGGAAAAAATTGGAGACTAAAATGTTTAAAATTGCATAGTAGATACAGGTATTTATTACTTTCATTTCTTTCTATTTAGAATATTTAAGAGTAAAATGAAAGCTTATTCAGATTCTTCCTTAGCAGCAGTAAGTCAGGAACTGGATTCCCCCAACCACTGCTTTCCTCAGATATTCCAATAGCTCTGTTAGTTACACAGCCAAGAATACAAACCAGAACAGAAGAGTGACAGGACAGACTCTGCAAGTGTGGTAACTCCCAAGATTACATCTATTGAAGCAACGCTGGCTGCTAGGTCCTGACACCTTTTCAGTTATGAATGGCATCAATCAGACGGCAAGTGCAGTGCAAACTCTCAGGGAGCCGAGTCTGAAGACACTGCTGCCAGCAGAGTGGCAGCCACCAGCCTCCCAGCTCCTTACGGCCTCACACAGTACACTAATGCAATCAGTAATCAGAAGCCTCTAAGCACCGTGCTGGCCTACAATTACTTAAATCACAAGGCAGTTGATCCAATCAGGCTCAATCATAAATCCCAAATGACACAGTTTCCCTCCCTTGGGGCTCCCTGTGACATCTGGGAGGTATTGGGTAGGGAGGAGGAACTCCAGGAAATTAGAATGAAGAACTAGGAGAGTCATATCTAAAACAGAAAGAGAAACATGACCTTCTGAAATATCATAAGAACAAGAAAAATAATACTAAAGATTACCACATTGCTCTCCAGGAGCAAATGCCTGAAACTTGAAAGCCCTAGCCAAGTTTCACAGCACAATAAAGGTGATAGTGTAGTGTGGCTCTAAGCATGCCTTGTGTTTGGTACAATACTTTTATGCTTTTAACAGAATTCACATCCATCTGAGTCTCACCATGCTACCTCCCAGAGCAGGCAGAACAGGTTTCCTAACTCTTCAGGCGAGGAAATAAATGAAGCATTTGCTCAAGGTCACAAGGAGAGTGAGTGCGGAGCCAAGCCTCCTACTTTGCCTCCAGGGCAAATTTTCTTTATTCCATCCCTGCTAGTTAAGGAAGGGTAGAATATAGGCAGGCAGGGCTTGAGAAGCATAGTCCAGTCTCCAGTCCTAGGACACATGCTGGCTATTATTTCTGATCCCAGCTGCAAGACAGCTCTCACAGACAGGGCCACGGTTCTAACCTCACCCCACCCTCCCTACTAACTGTTGCAGCCACTTTGACAGAGTCAAATATCACACACTAACATTTTGAGACACATACCAGCAAGAAGCCTCTTTGCCACAGAAGGTCGACTGGCTTCCTGTGGAAATGTCTCCTTTGTGACCAAGGGTCTCCTCTCATTCTTGGGCAGTACAGTTGGCCATTTCTGTAAGATTCTTTGGCTTCCAATAGGAAATTTGCTCCGAATTTCTGTGATACATTTCTTTACCTTTTTAGGTGTCAGTTTCTTTTCCAGGAGAGATTCCAAAGCCTGTCATGAAAACAGTCATTATTTTCTTAGTTTAACTCACTAGAGTATGACTTTAGTCACAACACTGAAAAATAACACCTTCCAAAGAGACATGTCATTAAATGGTAATCTCTAGTGGTTAACAAAGTGTGGCACTTAATTTAAAATAAGTATTATTTACAATATGTGATTAATTTATAAAAATAATTTCTATAAAACTATTTTACTCACTTAGCTCATTAAAAGCAACAGTAAAAATGTTCTGAGTGTGACCATTTTTAAGAGACACCCTAACCTTAAAATCATGAATCATCACTTGGGAAACTAACCAGTCTTCAGAACATAGCTATATGCGATTTAACAGGGTATTCATTTCCAACAAAACCCCATAAACTCAAGCAGTGTTTTATGTGGGTAAATACATTATACTAAACATACATGTCCACAGCTAACAGTGGGTCCAGTGGCTATTTGTCTATGTCAGTAAAGGCAGGAGATGTGTGTCCCCATCCTCTAAGGCACACCCACCCACTCATCACCAGGCAGTACTGATCAGTACAAATTAAAAACAACCAAACATAGTCAGGGAGGCTGAATTTGCAGGATCATATGGAAACAAGATAGTAAGTCGGTCAAGGAATCAACAAGAATTCAATTTCCTACATTACTGAGTACTTTTAAAACTAGGGGAGATCTACATATGCTTAAAACACACTGTTCAAGGTGCTCTTGCTCAGGATATGGGGTAACCTCTGGAGATCCTTTCTAGGGTTTGTAAGATAGGTCCTCTAAACAAAATTATTTTGTTCAGTAATGTTTCATATAGGTAAGTTGAAAGAGGATGAATGACATGATGTGATACGCTGTCAAAAGTTCTGAGATTTACCCTTGACATTCACACTCCTGATAGTGAGCTATGTCTACACAGATATAGCAAAGTTAATTACAGACATTTGCTAAACAACAGGACTGTAATAGCAAAGCATCATTTAATGACCACTAAAGCCAGTTAGTGCTAGACAGAATTCTCCCTACTGTGCCACTCTTCCACGAGGACCAACAGCTTAATACAGGGTTATCTTTTCCTATTTTTGAATAATAATACACTACAGAAGTAACACTGGCATGGGTGGCTTATTATTAGTTCCAGCCTTCAAGAGAACACTCTGACCTTTGCTTTAAAAACAGCAGCAATAGGGGCTGAAGAGATGGTTAAGCAGTTAGGAGCCCTGGATGCTCTTCTAGTGGTCCTGAGTTCTACTCTCAGCAACCACATGGTGGCTCACCACCATCTATAGTGGCATCTAATGCCCTCTTCTGACATAAAGTTGTACATGCAGATAGAGCACTCATATACAGAAAATAAATAAATCCTTAAAAAAAAAAAAAAACAGCAACAATATAAATTAGTAGTAACAAATGCATTTGCAAGTCAGAGTACTGCAGCAAGAATCAAAGACTACATTGTGTGGCAGGACTCTACAAACATATGAAACTATAAAGCCAGAACTCATTGCTAATGCTGTCTTTGTTGCCAATAAGAACACTGTCCATTCCTGATTACCACATACCACCTGTGGAATGCCAGATGTTTCCAGTCATCCTGAGATCTGAGGTTCTTACTGCATGTATCCTAAGTGTTTCTTTTCTAAAACCTATCTAGATCAAATACTGATAGTAAGTGCTACTCTGAAAATTCCTTGCCATTTTCCTTTCCCTTTCTTTTCATTTTTTTTTTATTAACTCTGTGTTTAGATGATATGTGGGCTTGTGTGCCACAGTATGTATTATTTGGTATATCATTTCTTCTTCTCTCAAAGAAGAGAAATATAATAAAGACCAGAGTATAAAAAAAAATAAAAATCAAACTTATATCCTCTGAAAAGCCTCAAGTTACCAGGCAGCAGCTTTGTCTTGTAGCTCACTGACTAGAACTAGAGTCAGCATTATTTCCCTTCCTTGAAACAACACCCTTTTAACAAAAACAAGTCTATTTCATACCTCAATTTGCTGCAAGATGTCTATGACCACATCTGGCACAGAAGGATCAGTATCCAGCTTGGCAGAACACAGTGAAAGCTGACGAATAAGGCTGCCCAGTTCCTTACACCGAGCAGGAACTGGGTGCTCCCCTCCATCAGTAAACTGAGTGACAAACATCTGTAAGGCCCGGATGGCTCCTCGATGAGCAGCTGCCAGCCTAGACATTGCCCATGACTGGCAACAAAGAAGAAGCAAGGGGTTACTTCAGGTTCTAATTTCTAACACCACAGCAACCTTTAAGACTATCTGAAGTCCTAGCAATGAGGGATAGTAGCCTGAACTTCCATCTCCTGTGACCAGGCAAGATTTCCAATGGAGAGATTGGGACACCAACCCAGCCACATAACCTTCAACCTACTGTCTCTCCTGCCAATGCGATATACTGTGTTAAGGGGTGGTACAGAGATTGTGGGAGTGGCCAACCAATAACTGGTCCAGCCTCAGACCCATGTCACAAGAGTGAGTTTACCCCTGACATTACCAGGAGCATCAGACCCAGAAGCTGGATGGCCTAGAGACCTAGGACAGAACTAAACACAACTGGAGAAAAAAAAAGTCAATGTGATGATATCATAGATGGGTGCCTAGCCCAATTGCCATCAGAGAGGCTTCATCCAGCAACTGATGGAAATAGACGCACAGACCCACAGCCAAACATTAGGCTGAGCTCAGAGAATCTTGCTGAAGAGAGGGAAGGAGTATTGCAGGAACCAGAGGGGTTAAGGGAACCACAAGGAAATCCATAGAATCAACTACCCTGGGCTCAGAGGAGCTCACAGAGACTGAACCCACAACCAGGGATCCTGCATGGGACTAACCTAGGCCCTCTGTTACAGTTGTGTAGCTCGGTCTTCTCATAGGACTCATAATAGTGGGAACAAGGCTGTCTTTGAGTCTTTCGTTGGCTTTGGGAACCCTACTCCTCCTACTGAGTAGCCTTATTCAGCCTTAATACAAGAGGAGGTTCTTAGTCTTACTGAAAACTTGATATATCATGGTTTGTTGATATCCATAGTCTGCCCTTTTCTGAATAGAAATGGAGGAGGAGTAGGGAGGGGGCAAAGGCGACTGGGGTGGGGGTGGGGGGCTAGGAAGAGAAGAGGGAGGGGAAACTATGGTCAGGATATAAATTGTTTTTTCAAAAAAGAACATCTGGAGTCTATCTGCTATACAAAGTGTTCCCTGTTGTAAAACCTTTCCCAACATGAAGAAAATTAAAAAGCCTCACATTCTCTAGAAACAGGTTATTTTCTTTCCTGCTGTCTGTGAAGGCCTCTGGCCAGCTCCAGCATGGTGAACATGGCTCTGGCAGGCCTTGTCCTTCTCCCCCCATTCTCTCTGCCTTGCTAAAAACTGTTAGATCACATTCCTAAAGCTAACCACCAAGGTCTATTCCATTATTTGGCCACTTCTTCCTCCTGAGGCTGACTACCAAGGGCCAGCTTTCAAAGTACTTTAGTCTGGCAATCAAAAGCCCCCTTTGGCCCACCTAATTAACATGCCCAATTAAAATTAAACACCTCATCCTAACACAGGTTTCCCATTTTACTTTTATAAACTTCCATTTGCCTGTGGGCCACGTCCGTCTCCTCTCTATCCAGAGGCAGTCCTTTGTCTTCTGGGACAAACACCCCTGCCCCTTCTCCCTTGTCCTCTAGCTCCTGTCTTTGTCTCTTATTCCCTGACCTTTGTCCCTCTGGGGCAAATACATTTCCTTTGTGCTAAGAACTTGATCTTGGGTGTTCTGTACTGATACTTTCATTTCAGTCTATATGCCAAGAATTACCATACAGTGACCTGTCTCTATACCAGGAGTGAACATACAGTGACCTGTTTCAGATCCTTTTCCTTGGAAGGAACTCCACATTCACAACACGTAGTTTAGTCTCCAACAGGTTTACATACACTCTGACAAAACACTGTAAAATGCATTCTATTAATACTCAATTATAACATACCTTCTTAGTATGTTTAATTTTATGTGGACTCAATTTATCCAATTCTTCCTGGATTTCTTTTACCTGTTTTATGAAAAGGTGGAAAATGAAATTTTTATACCTGTTCATTGATCTTTCTTATAGGAAAAACAGACCCTGTTTTGTTCAAATATAACCCTTAATTAACTCAAATATAACCCTTATTAATTCAAATATAACCTTTATTAACTATTGCCCACACTCCCAAAACACTGACTGGTTTCCAGGTCAAAATGGGTAATAGAGCTATCCTCAGGTCCCTAGTGTAAGAAGAACTGAACATGAACAACAGAAGGCCAACTCACTAAGTCTTAAGTGCCACACTACAGAGTTTTGCTTTCTGCTGGGTGTAGGGACCATATCTTTGATCTCAGCACTAAGGAGGCAGAAACAGGTGGTTATCTGAGTTCTAGGCCAGCCAGTGTTACACAGTAAAACTCTTTCACACACAGCATATATATACACATACACTGAAAGTGGGGACGTAGGGGGAATTACCAAGCACCACTGAAGTCTTTAAGTAAAACTCTGACATGCTAGATTCATGTTTCAGAACAACCTCAGCTAGGAATATATATATATATATATATATATATATATATATAGAGAGAGAGAGAGAGAGAGAGAGAGAGCCTATGGTATAGCAGTTGCCTAGAACAATCTCTGTGGCAATGGTGTAGAATAAGAACCAACATAGGATCCAAAAAGATTACACAAGAAAGTTTTGGAATAAAAAAATAAATTAATAAAAACAAAATGGAATGAAAAAAATTAATAAAAAATAATAAGAAAAGAAAATTTAACTATGGCATTTGCCTTTAAACAAATAAAAGGTATAGCTTTTGGTTCAAGCTATAAAACTAAACATGTAACTTCAATAACCAGAAAAAATTTAAAGGTTTATTAATAAATAAAGAGCTACCAGGTGGTAGTAGCACATGCCTTTAATTTCAGCACTCAGGAGGAGATGCAGGCAGATCTCTATGAGTTCAAGGCCACCCTGGTCTACAGAGCAAGTTCCAGGATAGCCAGAGCTACACAGAGAAACCCTGCCTGTTAAAAAAAAAACAATGCAAATGCCTGTTTACCAACTATTAAATATTTCCTGAAAGGCAACAGTCTTCATTCTTTCATTAAATAAAGAATAACCATGTTAGTCTCTAAGACTGATGGGAAAGTCCCTTTACAACTCAGGCTCATATGTACAAGCTTTTAGTCTATGCCCCCAAAGTCAAAAACAACTGTTTAAGGAGACTAATCATATGTACATCTCTCCCCCACACCCCCCTCTCCTCTCTCTCTCTCTCTCTCTCTCTCTCTCTCTCTCTCTCACACACACACACACACACACACACACACACACACACACACGTTAATTGTCCATATAAGTTCAGGGAATTAACCCTGAAAATTCATTAGAATTTATGCAGGGCCCTTTGCGCTCCTCTATCTGTGACAAGGAAAATTGCAAGTCCCTAAGAAAGCCACATGCAGGCCACCACTGCACCTCCCCTGGCTTTTCCACACCTGCTGCTGAAGAACGTAGAGCATACGAGCAGAACGCACAGCTTGCTCTTGTCTCCTCACTTGGATTCGATGCTCTTCATCTGGATCCAAAGCTTCTTCTAGTCTACCTGAAAGTATTTTTCCCAAATTAGATTAAAAAACAAAACAAAACACACAAAGAAGCTCAAGGAAACTTTAAGACCTTAACGAAGTGATAGCTGAAGCTCTCAGGTCTTAATAAGAAAACCTTCAACAGTCACGGATAAGACTGAGTGAGAGCCTGAATACTGACAGAAGGGACAAGACAGATGGGACAGGAAGATGCTGGCAAGCTGGCCAGCACACCAGAATTCACTGAAACAAATCCCACTGGACTTCACTGTGAAGCATTTCTTACTGTCTCAAAATTCCTTTACACTGAGCCAAAATCCACAAAGCTTCCTCTACTTTCCAAAAACAATAACAAAAAAAAATCTTTACTGGACTATTTTCATACTAAGTGAGATCATTTTTACTTTCTTATCCTGAATTCAAATGCAAAATTCTTTCTCTAAGACATTAAGATAGAAGTGCTAAAATCATCTGAATGGTTTTAAATCTAAGCTCCATCTACATGTCAAGAAGCACATTCTTGTATACACTGGCTCCCCATATTCTTTAAAGATCAGCTCAGACCATTTCCAGAAGACTGCCCAGGGGAAATCCAATCTCCATGCACTTCTTCTAGGCCACTGTTTCCAAATATATTTACACCAATTATTCTACAAAGCTCTTTAACAGACAATTTGATAGCAGCAATACTTTGCAAATGTAAGTACATTCTGAATGTAGTTGTCTCATTAACATGTTGTTACATATGAGGGAGTGGGGCTGGAGGGCAGCTTGGCAGCATAGCACTTGCAGAGTGTGCGTGGGTTTAAGTTTTAGCACCAGATTTAAAAAAAGAGTCAATTAAGGCAATTAGGCTGCTAAGAAGGACAAAACTTTGAAGCCAGAAGTTGCACACACAGGTAAGAGTCATAGGGGAGCCTCCAGGCTAAATTGTTGACACCTCTATTTGGGTCAGTCACACAGTGGGGAGAAAATGCACATACACATACCTATAAGAACAGAAACAGCAATGGGCTTAGGCAGGAGTTTTTAACTCTCCACCTTGAAGGTGAGTCCAGTACAACCAGCTGGGCTTGGGAAGCACAGCTACTGGATGCAGAAACTGAAACTATGTATTCACGTGTCTTTTTTAGTCATTTGCCCCAGTGAAGACATTGTTATTATAGTTACCAAGTATTGGTGGTCCACTAAAATATTTACACAAAGGAAGTAAACCAGGCCAGCCCTTACCTACAGAGCTTCCAAAGCTCAGTTATAAAGGTCCTAGTCTTAGCCAGATCACCAGAGCAGGAGACCTGGGAGCTTTGTTACCAGGTAGCCTGGCTTCTACTTAAAGTATCTGGTAGGGTCATGCTGCTTCAGACTGACACTAATGGATATCATGACAAATTAACCACAATACTTCTGGCATGTCCTGTAGCACTGTTCTGGACCACCCATGATGTCCAATCATTATACAACATGTTCACTAGGAAGACTGGCTGTGTGTGTGAGAGCTGGTTTTCTCAGGCAGCTGCATTTTTCTGTTTAAATGCAGCTGGTTTGCCAGCAAGTGGCAGTTTCTTTGTAGCTGGTTCCTAGGAGGAGATGAATTTGTACCCATCCTTAGTACATTTCTTTTTTCAGTCCTCTTGTTTCCTATCCAGACACACCTCACTGGGTAGTTTTATCTTGTGTCAACCAACAACTTTATAAGGCATTACATTTTTTTCTCCAACATCCATATATTTATATGTTCATATTTTAATTAAACTTTAATTGTAAAATGTAATTTTAGAAAATGTATTATCACAGCCCAATAGCTCCTTTTGCTACACAACTCCTCATGCCCCATTGTCTAAGAGCTGGCTTACTTGTTGTCTATAGTAACCTTACTCTCTACCTGAATCTACTACTTCCCAAAGAAATGCAAGGACCCTGAGATTACTAATTATTGTAAAAATAGTGTGTGTGTGTGTGTATATATATAAATATATATATACATACACACACACACACACACACACATATATATATATATATATATATATATATATATATATATATATAATGATTTTACTTCTTCCCTTTGACCCTGTGGTCAGATATGAAGTGGGTTTATCTACAATACACATATATTATGGTCTTTTAAAGAAAATTTAACATAATTTTGCCTGAAGCAATTCTGTATTCATAAGGCAAATATCATAGGATACTTTGTACACAGGTATTAGGAGATGCAAAGTCAGGCAGTAAGAGTGGGCAGAACCCAGGTCAGTGTCTAAGCCCAACTCTTTTATAGTGGCTGTTCAGCTCTACTGAACCAACCAGCTCACAGGAGGCAGCAGAACTTGGTAGTGTTTGTGTTGGGGAGGAAGGCTCCCAAAAATGAATGTATTTGAATTATCCCACACCATGGCATCTCATCAAATGAAGAACTGGGTTTTCTCACCTTTTTTAGTTACTGCTTCTATTTTATGGATACAACTGCTCAATTCCTTTCGGAGTCGCTGAACTTCTAGAAGGCTTTTCTGTTCCCATAGGTTTTTGTGCTCCTCTATCCTGGGTTGTGGCTGAAGTCCTGGATCATGGGTAGGTGGTGAATTTGGTACAGTAAGATCTGATCGTCCTGGATGAGATGTGTATATATAAACCTTAGCACCCGAGCTGGAAATGCCTACTTTGGATGGTTGGTGGCTGTAATGACAGACATCCTGACTCTTTGAGTCCTTCTTTTCCACCTTGGTGTGTACACATTTGTGAGAGCTCTGGGGCTGACTTCTGAGATGATCTTTCATGTGTTCTTCAAACTGTCTTCGTTTTACATCTCTTTTGGCTAAGTGGACAGCATAGCTAAGCCTCTCTTCTGATATGACAGAAAATGAGACAGAACTGCTTAAATCATTTCCGGTTCTAAAATCCAAGTCTTTACAAGGATACAATTCATTATATGAGTGTTTCAGTTTTTCAATTTTAATTGCATGTGGACAAGAGTATCGAACTGCCAAGTTGCTGGGATGTGTAGGAACATTCTTATTAAATTGCAGCTGGTTCTTTAAGAAATAAACAAAAGTAAGCTTTCATTAGAAAGATGACATATTGTATACACACACACACACACACACACACACACCAGTTCCTACTGTTTTACCCAGAAGATTATCTACATATAAAGACATTTTTCTGGTGTGCCCATGGAACCAGCCACCTGCATACACCACATACAAGGTTCTGTACTAAAGTCACATAGTTCTGCGAACAGTCTTCCAACTACTAGCAGCGTACCAGGCCTCCTGCAAAGGCTGCCCTACAGTGCTTCATGCACCAACCAGCAAGTTCTTCAGCTCCCATCTACAGATCTATCCTGTTTCAGGATGTAGAGCTTTCCTAGAAACAGTCCCACAGGCACACACCACACAGCAAACCTAAGCCCTAGGTCCTCCCAAGATTTTCATCTGTCATCTGCTCATTGAACACACCTTTCGCTAAAAGTCCAGTTAGCCAGGCTGACAAAGATTTAGGTTTTTACCAAATTCATCATATAGATAAACCTTATGATACTCTACATTTAAACATAAACATGCTCCCACATTCCTGATGGTTTTTAAGACTGCTTTCACAGCTGCATTTTCTAATCTTCAAAACCCAGCCTTGCAGGCTAAGCCACAACTGTATTAAACAGATTGTTCTAGTTTTTCCACTAACAAGTACATTATTAGTATAGGGTTATCTTTAGGGTTTTATTTTGTTTAGTTTTTCTGCTTTTACATTATTTTCTTAGGTTAAGTAAGGTACACTAGGATTACCAGGTCAAGAGAAATAAGTAATTTTATGACTATAAAACAAAATAGTGCCTACCTATGAAAGGCAAGTAAGGGAATCCATGTTGTTGAATTCAGTAGACCCAATCTCATGATACCTTCATTGAGCGATCTCTCCAACACTCAAAATAAATGAGCTCAATCACATGTATATAATAAAACTTCAGGAACTCTTTTGGGGGAGGTGGGTGATAAAGGAGGAGTAGGAACAATCCACTAAGTAAATATAACAACAACAACAAACAAAAGAAAACCAGAAAGGTACACAGACTAAAAAAAAAAAAAAAAAAGTTAGTACTGAAGAGATGGCTCAGCGGTTAAGAGTACTGGTTATTCTTCCAGAGAACCCAGGTTCGATTCCCAGATTCCCAGCACCCATATGGTGGCTCACAACTATCTGTAGTGAGATCTGGTGCCCTCCTCTAGCCTGCAGGCATACATACTGATAGAGCAGAACATACATAACAACAAATAATAAAAAAAAAATTTTCTTAACTGGGCAGTGATGGTGTACATCTTTAATCCCAGCAGAGGCAGGTGGAGGTGGATCTCTGAGTTCAAGGCCAGCCTGGTCCACATAGTGAGTTCCAGGACAGCCAGGGCTACACAGTGAAACCCTGTCTCAAAACAAACAAACAAACAAAATAAATAAATTTTCTTTTAAAATTTCTCCCTGATTAACAATCAATAATACACAGACACACAAATAAAAAGCCCCAATAAACAAAAATCAAAGAACTAGAAGGAAATATTATTTGCAAGTACAAAGAGCTCCTTAACTGATGTTAAAAAAGAAACCACAGTGAGCTGGAGAGATGGCTCAGCAGTGAAGTGTGCATGGTGTTCTTGCAGAGGACCTAGATTCAGTTCCCAACATCTACATGAAGCAGCTCTTAACTGCCTATAACTACTGTTTGAGATGATCCAACACCCTCTTCTGGTTTCCTCTGATACCTATATGTGCACAGTGCACATAAACTCACACAGGCACACATATACACATCAAAAAAAGAAAATCAAAAAAAGAAAAGACAGTAAGAAGCCATAAGAAATGGGAAAGGCAGTAAAAGAAAAGAGGAAGACTCTCGTGTGTGTGTGTGTGTGTGTGTGTGTGTGTGTGTGTGTGTGTGTGTGTATGACTGTCAGGGGTGGGGTGTTCAACCTGGGGCCAGAGAGATGATTCAGCAGTTAAGAGCATGCACTGTTCTTGAAGAAAACCCAAGTTTGATTCCCAGCACCCATGTCAAGAGGCTCACAAGCACCTAGAACACCAGTTCCTGGGGACTCTAAGCTTCAGACTTTGACAGGCACCTACACTCCTGTGCACATACATACACATAATTTAAAAAAACTCTTTAAACATGGTCAGCCTTATAAAATTCCACAAAGTAAGAATAAAACACTACCTGCTTTTGGTAAGGCTCTGGTGAAACATACTATCATAGAGTAATGCACATAAATTCACACAGGCACACACACATACACATTTTTAAAAACATAGACATGGGAAAGAAAGATGAAAGAGAGAAAGAGCAGGGAGAGGGAGGGCAGGCAGGAGAGAGAAAGCAAGAGAGAGTGTGTAGTGGGCATAGGCTCACTCCTTTCTGGGGGTAACTTGGCAATATCCATCTACTTTTGACCCAGCAGTCTACTATCACTTCTAGCATACTATGGTAGTTTAAATGTAAACGTCCCCCTTAATCGCAGAGGGAGGGACACTAGTAGGGGGTGTGGCTTTGCTGGAGTGTAAGGCCTTGTTGGAGAAAGTGTGTCACTGTGAAGGTAGGCTCTGAGGTTTCCTATGCTCAGGATACCACCCAGTGTTTTAGTTGACTTCCTGTTGCCAGCGAGATGTAGAACCCTCAGCTACCATCGGCCTGCATGTTGCCATGCTCCTACAAGAGAATAATGGACTAGACCTCTGAAACTGTAAGCAAGCCACCCCAATTGAATGTTTTCCTTTGTAAGAGTTGGTGTGGTTATGGTACTTCTTCACAACAAGAAAACCCTAACTAAAACAGACACCATGCAGATATACTCCCAACAATGCCCATACATAGGCTTACTTGCTGTTATATGGTTTGTTACTGCCAATTACTGAAATCAACCTACATGTCTACATAGAGTTGGCCATTGAATAAACTTTAGGACAGCTGCAGAATAGAGTGCTAGAAATGTAAGACATGAGGACGTCTCTAGAAACAGCTCTAGGAACTGGTGTGGGAGATTTCTCAGGGGGGAAAAAAAAAGAAGAAGAAAGAGTAGCTGTAATATCAAGAAAAGAAGGCACTATAAGAATATGTGCATGCATCTGGGCCTTAGGACAGAAAGAAAATGACAAATTAAAAAGGAAGTTAATGAGATCAGTTATCCATAGAATGTGAGTAGGAACAAGATGGAAAGAAAAAAAGTACAATACTTCCCTGAATATACCTGTTTGCACAGGTTTATATTGGAACCATGTGAATGCATGTGAATGTTTCAAGTACACAAGGGAGGAAGGGATGGGGGGTACATAGCTCCATAAAGATAACAGAAAACCCTGAAAGGTGCACCAGTGCAAACAGTGAACCAAAATTAATCACACTAAAAAAATGAGAGTGGAAAAAAGTTTAACCTGTAACTTTTGAACATAGTATTTGAACTATCCATCGTGGTTGGACCTAGACACAAAAAAGTACTTTAACCAAGCACCAAACTCTTACTTTTCATACACTGAAGACTGAGCAGTTAAATAGCTATTTGTGGGTAAGTTTCACACTATAGCTTGGAGGGGTCCAGCACCCTCTTCTGGCCTCTAAAAGTACCCCTTGCACATACATTCAGACAGACACACACATTAGTTTAATTTTTCTAAAAGGTATTTTTTTAAGTGTGATAATGGTACAATTAGGGAAGTGAGTTCATTTTTAAAATGTTCTGAAATATTTAAAACAAAAGCATCATGTTTGTAGCTTCCTTTGGTAGGCTTATACATAAGCCTTAAAGACAGATGGTTGAGCAGACAGAGATCAGCAAATTATTAACAACTGCTAAATCTAGAAAATGGTACAAAATGTTCAAGGTCTTTTTATTTTTTAACTTTTCTTTATGTTTAAAATGTTTTGTAGCTGGGCATTGGTGGTGCATGATGCCTTTAATTCCAGCACTAGGGAGGCAGAGGTAGAAGGATCTCGTGAGCTCCAGGCTAACCTGTTCTACAGAACAAGTTCCAGAACAGGCTCCAAGGCTACAGAGAAACCCTGTCTCAAAAAACAAACAAACAAAACAAAGGGTTTTATAATAAATATCAGAAGGAAAACAGTAAAACAACCTGGGGGTGAAGATTCTTGGGGTCGTTCCTTCCATCTAGTTGGATACTAGATGCTAGGTGAACACAGGTAGAAGCTGGCTGGCTTGGTCCCATCACCTCAGGTGACAAAGAACAGTGATCACAGAGTCATCAGGCAACTCTTCCTTAAATCAAACATATCTAAAGTTAAACAGTGCCACAATCTTCAAACACCAGATTAAGCAACCCACAATCCCATGCTTATGTAGCAGCATTCCAGAGTGAACCCACAGTAACCTCATGTAAGAATAACTGCTTAGAAGAGGTCCATTTCTTATATTTATAAAAGCAACCACTTTTGAAATTCTCATTTTCAAAAGAATAGGGAGCTACCATTTTAATGACAGTCCCTTAGACCATTTTCATTTCAAATTCCAAAGGTAACCAGCAAGACATTAGTTCTGTTATGATAAATTATTATTGTGACTGGACAGTTTTATGGACATGTTCCACATGCATACATCCTAATGACTTGTCAAAAGAGCAGAATGTATTGCTCTGTTAAGTAGCTCAGATAAAATTCTGAGTGGCTCTAAATAAAGCTGGGGTTTGACCAGCGGAACAGGATCTCTAGGTGTTTAGCTCTCCCACCATCTGCACCCCATATACATTCACAGTGAGCCCTCAGCTACTGAAGAATCTAGGTGTTTAGCTCACCATCATCCACACCCTGTATACATTGGCAGTGAGCCCCAACTACTGAAAAATCTAGGAAGCTGTAAGAAGCCCACCCTCATTTTTTTATTCTGAAGATATTTAACATACTTGAATGGCCCTACCCACTCAAAGATTAACCATGTCCTCATAATAGTTATTTACCTATTTCAAGGTCTGTGTCTCAGCTTTCCAGCTGGACAAAGCTCCTTGAGACTTGAAGGCCTTGTCACTCTTTTATTTCCCACAATCAGTACTTGAACACAGTAAACAATTTTAACTCAACACAGTTGTGTTAAACAATTTTCTGAGAAACTGTAAGTTTTAAGTACAGTGAAAAATTTGTTCTTTCAAAGAATCCGATAGTAGTAAATCAACTGGGAAATTCAAAGTTAAGGGAGAAAGAAGCCAGCTTAAATTAAAAAAAAAAAAAAAAATCCAGAATTTGGACTAGATCCTCTTAAAGGCAGACGCATTTGTAGAAACATAGGACAGCTGTACACGACTCCTTGTTTCTAAGATTACAGAGACGTGATCCAAGTGGCAGATAGGAGGCACACAAGTAAGGCAATGGCAGCTGGCCTGCCAGTATCACAGGGCTAGAGCTGAGGCCACAGAATGAGCTGCAGAGTTGGGGCTGTACACCTTAAGTCATCTCACACACACACACACACACACACACACACACACACACAAGTCCAGGGACACCCACCCCACGATCCCACTATACAAAGTCCTGGGATAGCCCTCTCCTTGCAATGCATTCCCAATCTTTCCAGATGTCTCCCAGTTAGTTTCCCGGCACATTGTGTGACACTGCCACAAAGTATCTCTCCAGGAACCATAAGGTCCCTACACTAATCTGTTCTTTCACTTATACCCAAGACAACCCATTCCCCAACCTCTTCCCTCCCAGAATCCCAGGACAATTTCCAATTTGCTTTCCACATAGCTACTGGAAGGTGCCCCTCAATCCACCCTCTCTCCTCTCTCCCAAATCCTTTGCTCTCACTCTAGCTTCAGGAACTCCTCCCACAGCTCTGCCCCCATTCCCCAGCAGATTATCTCTGAAATGGCCCAGGTCTATTTCCTCCCTTGAAACTGAAGGCACAGCTGTCCTCATTGCAGATACTGTGGGAATATTCTCAGAGGCTGCTTCCTTCCCCACAGATCTTGGACTGCCCCACATCCTGGCACCAAGCTCATGGGGGTAAGACATCCCCACAACCTGGTCCCTCCCTGAAAGTCCCAGGATCCCTCTACTCTCTGTTTCCTCTCCTGACTCCCTTACTTCCTCAGTGGGCTGTCTCCTAATCACTGTCCCATCAGAAACACCTCCATTTGCCTCCTCTCCAGGGCAGCCAGTCACCCACACTGCAGCAGGAACAGGTCTGACCCCAACAGCTGCAAGCATCCCCTGATGCAATGGCCCCCTCACTACCTCAGGAACTGTCCCACTGTGTCCCCTCCACAGATCAGAGACACCTTCAGAGCCTGCTTCCATCTCAGGTTTAGGGACTCTGGCGGTAGTTGGCAAATCAGCTATTTGTCTTCTTTGCCATATCCCCAAGCATTCTCCACAGGCACTATCCCCTGCCCTGTGAGGCCCGAAGAGCCCAGAAGCTGTGGGCTCTCCCACAGCTGTGGCAATTCTAGCAGCCACAGGTATCGAGGCAGATTGTCTTCTTTGTAAGTCCTCAGCTAGTGCCTCATCCCCCGTGGCCTCAGGGTGCCCCACAGTCATGGATATCCCTATTGGTGGCCTACCTTCTGCTGAGTCTGAGTCTCTTCTAGAGCTAATATGCTCCCACACAGAACTAGATGTCCTGGCAGCCACGCCCATACCTGCAGAGGATACCCCTGCAGTCACAGGTATACCTACAGTTAGTCTCCTTCCTGACAAGCCTGAGAAACCTCTGGATCCAGCCTCTACCTCCAGAGAACCAGGTATCTCAGGAACCATGGGAACCCCACCAGCTTGTCTCCTTCCCCAAGAACCCAAGAGAGTCCTAGACTCAGTATCCTCTACCACAGATGAGCACTCCTCAGGAACCATGGGCCTCCCAGAGGCATCATGAGTCCTTCCCTGCAGGTTCAAGGTATCAGTAGGGCTGCTTTCCTGATACACCCACAAGGCAGCAGGTACACCCAGAGCTGATGGTGCTCTTTCTGTGGTATACCTGTGTTTTGGCATCACAACTGTCTCAAACACCCCCACAGCCTGTCTCCTCCCACATGGACATGACAGAGCTCCACAACTGGCATCCTGATTAACAGCCCCAGGTATCCCTAAAGCTTCAGGCCCCTGGGTCTCGTGCTGCCTCATCACCTGCCTTCTTTCCTGCAGGCTTGGATTCCCACTGTGTGTCTCCTCCATAACTGCCCCTGATAATGCCTCAGCCAGAGGGGCCCCAACAGCCTGCTGATTCTCCCATAGGCCTGAAACATCATAGCCTGCTTCTCCTCCCCTGCCTCCTGATACCACCACAGGCTGCCAGCCCGGGAGCTGTCCTGTTCCCCACAGTCCTGGAACACTTGATTCATCTGTCTCCTCTCCCAAAGCCCTGGGTGCTGCCATTGCCTGCTCTATACCCCACAGGCCCTGGGCACCATGAGAACCTGCCTCTAGCTCCTCAGAAGCAGACAGCTCTACAGCCTGTGCAGCTCCCCATGACTCTGAGTCACCTCCACATCTAGCTCCCTCTTCTCCAACACAAGGCACTCCTAAAGTCTGTCCCATGGCCCCCAGGCCAGGAATACCCCTAGAGCCTACATCTTCCACCTCTTGTCCACTTTGCCACAACCCCGGGGCCCCCTGAGAGGTAGTTTCATCTTCCATAGCCCTGGCTAGTACCATCAAGGTATCAGGGGGCCCTACAATTTGCTCTCTGTCCCATAACTTATACCCATACACAGCTTCTTCTGACAGAGCCCCAGAAACCTGCCCAGACTGCCCTCCCCGACATGGACCTAGGTTGCCCCCACGTTCCCTCAGTTCTCCAGGTCGGGTCCTTTTCACTGCCTCAGACCAACCAATGGCCACAGGTAACCCCACAGTTTGTCTTTCTTCCCAAGGGCCCGAGGAAGCGCAGCCTATCTTCTCCACTACCCCAGGTCCACCCACAGCAGGAGGCATCTTTCCAGCTTGTCTCTGTCTACAGAAGGAGAGGCTCTCACGACGTGCCCCTATTCCCCTAGATGAGGGTAATCCTGAGGTCCGGGGGAATGGCCTAGCATGTCCTCTCACCCAGGGTCCTGTGACACCACCTCGGCTGGTCTCTACCCAGGAAGCTCGCCCAGGAACACCCCTTTCTACTGGCCCCTCTCCCTCAGGAATCGGATGGAGCTCCACTCTGCTTCCTTCCCAGCACCCTGAAGCTACCCTCATAGCCTGCACCTTCAACCACAATTCCAGGATGCTCTCATGGCCAAGTGTTCCTGGTCGACCTTTTCTCTCACAGCTTGGTGGACTACTATCATCTGGCTCCTCCTTTCCAGATCTGGTCACCCACACAGACCCAGCAGGCCCAATCACCTCGGGCTCGCCCACAGCCCCGTTCACCCACACTGCCCCAAGGTCCATTGCTGCAGTCCCAGGTGCCCCAAAGGCCTTGTTCATCCCAAGGGGCACCGCGGGTTCCGTAGCTCGCCTCCTCCCCAAAGGCCGCCGATCATCCTGCAGCCTCTCTATGCTTGCACAGCGCATCCGCCGCACTGAAGACTTCGCCCGGCGTCTTACTCCACAGCCGCGGGACATCCTTGCACCCCATCTCCTTGCCCACGGGGGCCGAACACCCCGCCGCGACCTGCGGGCCACCGCGCAACGAGCCGGCATCTTCGCTGCCAGTGTAACCTGCACAGCTCCGGCAAGGGCCCTGAGGCCCACCGCCGAGCTCGCAGCTCCGGGACAATTCCTGTACCCAACACAACCTCGGGCACACTGTCTTTGCACCTGTTCCCCTAGACAACGTGCCCCGTACACACTCTCACAACACTCGGATCCAGCCCTCGCAGCCTTTCAGCCTCCCAGCTCTCTCCGTACTCCCGCCCAGTCCCGGACGCCGCCCCCAGCCCCGGCCCCCCTAAAGCCTGACGAATGGGAAGGTAATTGGAGGGGTGGAGCTGCAAGACAAGCCCGGGGAAAGGTCTCCCCTCTCGCTTGTCCCCCCCCCCCACAAAGCAGCTTCCCAGAATTCCCCCAGCTCCCACCCGAGCCCACCTGGCCTGGGCAAGGCGCGGCGACCAGAAGGCGGATAGGCAACCCCAAGCTAGGCCTAGCTTCCGGCCTCTCGCCCAGTCGCCATGGCAACAGGAGCGTGGCCGCTTGGGGACCGTTGAGCTTTCTGAGCAATTTGAGGATAAAGGTGTTGTTCTGCGACGGGTTTTGTAGTCACTGTCCAGGAGGCCAAGGTGGGGACCAGACCAGGTTATAAATCTAGATGTCAGAAGGGAATTGGCGCCAAAATACACCCTCCACTAGACCAAAATGAGTCCTAATGAGTTATGGCCTTCCCAGGCTCCCGTAGCACTGCACAGCTCCAGTGGTACATCCCACCCGGAAACTTGTCCACGCCCTACTTGGGCTCCGCCTTGAGGCAGCAGGACCTAAGATCGCATTCCACACAACTCTCTGAACTGTACCCATGGCCACCTTCAAGGAGGTGAACGTGTCCGGCTTCGAGGAGTTCGACCAGGCTGTAAAGGAGCACAAGGGCAAGACCATTTTCGCCTACTTCAGCGGCTCTAAGGATGACGAAGGGAAGAGCTGGTGTCCGGACTGCGTAGAAGGTGAGACCGGGACTGCAGGTTGCTACACCTCAGAAGTGGTGGAAAGAAGGCCCCTACTAAAGCCAGAAAGTGGGATTGTGGAGGCAAAGATGATCTTGTTCCCGTAGATCCGCATTAGAGTCTCTCATTTGGTCCTTACTCGCCACCCAAGGGTGGCCCTCATGGACTGGAGCCTGATCCTTTTAAAATTCTCAGTTCTCCAAATGATTAGTGTCTTACAGACTCACGAGTTCGTCTTTTCGTTAGCAAATATGTGTGCTTTCTGATGTCCTGGCTGTGTCTTAAAGACAGGATTACGATTTAGTGATTAAGAGAACACCTGACTCTTAACATCCTCATTCTTACTGCAGGCTAAAGTCTACTAAGACTGGGGAGAGGGGAGGGGAGGGGAGGTGGGGGCTGGGCGCAGGCTATCGCAGTTTGATGTGTAATTATTTTTAACTTTCTTTAAAAGCTGAGCCAGTCGTTCGAGCGGGGCTGAAGCATGTTATAGAAGACAGTGTGTTCATCTACTGCCAAGTAGGAGACAGATCTTAGTAAGTGTTCATGTATACCGTATCTCCAGATTCTTAAAAACTTAGGCTGAAAGGATTTAAATGCTCAGACTCTGTTTTAGGTAATGTCTGATAAGCCAAGCAATTAGAATTATTGAATTCAAATTTAACATTTATATTCAGTCACATAAAGCTTTGTAAACCAGGCTGGCCTTGAACTCACAGAGTTCCCTCTGCCTCTGCCCCCCAAGTGCTGGGATTAAAGGCATGTACCACCACCACCCAGCTATCTTAGCCACACTTTAAATGTAAACTTTGTAGAGAGTGATACATATGTTTCAATCTTCAAAATGTTTAAATGTTAACAAAAGCAGTAATTACTAGTATACTAAATACTGTTGAATAAACTGTAATAAACCAAGTGGTGTTTTTCATGATCCTTTTCCTTTTGGAATAGCTGGAAAGACCCAAATAATGACTTCAGACAAAAACTGAAAGTAACTGCAGTGCCTACACTACTTAAATATGGGACGGTGAGTATCTACCTTTATGTTATGGCTATAATACAGTTAAAACTCAAGTTATTTAAAGTCATGTTTGAAAAGATCATCACATTTAGACATCTTTCTTTCTTCCTGAGTCAGGGTTTCTCTGAGTAAGTCTTGAAACTTGCTTTGTAGACCAGGCTGGCCTCAAACTCACTGAGATCCACCTGCTTCTGCTTCCCAAGTGCTTGGAATCAAAGGTGTGCCACCACCGCCTGTTAATATTTAATTTTCAGTATCACATTGTTGTTCAGAGTGCATCAGAAACACAAGTTGGTACCTATTCCCCAGCCAATCCCAACGAACTGTTAATATTGCAGATATTAGGTGTTTGGGAAGTACTTTCCAGCCACTTTTAAGATTCTGTGTTCAGGAGAAAGTTGACTCATTCCTGGAAGCACCTGTGTCATTGTTTTTGAACTCTATTTTTCAGGTTTAAAAGGGCTCTCCTTTTATTTCAGTCCTGCCCCTAAGATCCTAAATTAAAGAGAGAGAAAAAGATGGCACTGGGCTTGCCGCCTCTTGTTTTCAGTCTATGGGGCTTCCTGGTAAGGAAGATTAAGGCCCTTTGGGCCAAGTATTTTAATGATTCATCTTAAGACAAATAATTATTTCATAAAGCTTGTTATAACTAGCTCTTCCCCTCCCTCTTCCCCAAAGTGTTTCTTTGTGTATTTCTGACTTCCGATAGAACTCACTGTGTAGGCCAGGCTGCCCTCTGGAGTGCTGGGATTAAAGGTGTGCGTCACCAGGCCTGGCTAGCTGATAGTTTCTGATGGCAACATTTCTATGTCCAAAAATTCCAGTAGAATTCACTATACCCCTGGTAACATAAATAGCAGTGGTTAAAACTTAACCTTTCTTTTTTCTACAGCCCCAAAAACTTGTGGAATCTGAGTGCCTTCAGGCCAACCTCGTGGAAATGATATTCTCTGAAGATTAAGATTTGATGATAGCACTGGGTTGATGGTAGAACATGCTTTTAACCCCAGCACTTGGGAGGCAAAAGCAGGTGGACCAGTGAGTTCAAGGCCAGCATGGTCTACACAGTTCCAGGAAGCCAGGACTATACAAAGAAACCTGGTTTCCAAAAACAAACAAAAGATTTGATGATCACAATTGTGTGTTGATTTCCTGGTTTGCTTAAAAGAAGCCACGTACTTGCTTTGAATTGATCAGTGTATGTCTAAACAATAAAGAATTAAAATACAAACCTCCAATTAGTTTTGTAACATACATCTTCAGTATGGCAATAGTAGCTCAGAGGAAATATTGAAGATAGACAATTTGCTAACTTCCAAATCTGTAGCTATGTATTTGCAAAACCCTTTTCTGCCTTTGAAATGTGGAACTTCAATAAACCATTTAGAGAAGACACATGGAATGCATATGTTTAATTCAGGCAGTTTGTTTCACAACTATCTGAAATATGGTTCTCTTGGAAAGAGACATGTTGGTAAGCCAAGCCAAGTTACTGTCTACATCTCATTTCACCTATAATCTTACCATTTTAGAGGCTAAGGCAGGAGTCTGAAGCAAGGGTAATCTGCAGTACCAGACCTTGTCACAAATGAAAAGTCCAACTATTATTCTACAAATAAAACATTCTTGTTTGAGTGTGGACTGAATAGGTGTTTTAGTGGTTAAGAGTGCTGGTTGCTCTTCCAGAGGACCTGGGTTTGATGGCAGCTCAAAACTGTAACTTCTACCCAGGGGATCTGATACTATCTTTTGAGAGTACCAGGCATGCAAGTGGTACAGACATACCTTGTATAAGCCAAACATTCACACACATTAAAAAAAAAAAGCATTTAAAGCAGCATGTGAGCCAGTACTCAGGAGACTGAGGTAGAAGGATCACAAGTTCCAAGGCAGCCTGTGCTACAAAGTGAAACCCTGTCTCAAAAAATAGAGAAAAAATGAGGGCTAGTGGTCAACAGTACTTGCTGCTATTGCAGAAGATCCAGGTTTAGTTCCTGACACCACATGGTGACTCACAACCACCTTCAACTTCATTCCAGGGGATCTGATGTTCTACTGGCCTCCTTGGACACCAGGGACATGACGCACATATTTGCAAGCAATTCACTGAGACACATAAAATGAAAATCTTCTTGAAGTAGATTAAAAGAAACATTTTAAGGTAGTGCCTACTTGTGGTACTTGTCAAATAAATGCTAACTTTCCCAAAGAAAGGTATTTGAGGCTTACATTGAAAGACAAGAGTCCAATTAGTCATTAACAACCAGTCTTTCCCTGCCACCTGTAAGTCAGCTATCATACAAAGCAGGGAGCAACTGAGTATGTCCTCTCCTACAGAAAGAGGGATGGGGTGAGGGGGAGCTAATTTCAGTAAGGTTCCTAGAGATGATTTGGCTTAGGGTGTCACACTCATGTTCTTAAACTGTTCTACAACACCTAACATTTACATTCTTATTCACTTGGTTCTGTTAAATGCAATGGAAATTGACAAATCCCCACAGAAATCAAAGTAGGACAATTCTGGTTTAAAAGAAATAATCTATTAACAATATAAAGCCTGCCGACCAAAACTACTACTAATGGTTCCGAGTGCTACATAATAAAGGTGGGCAGAAGAGTCTTCTTTTACCAGTACTGTACAATAGCGATACATTATATACATGTCCCAAGAGTCTGTTCTGTCCCCAGCTCTCATTTTCCTGCTGTGTTATTCTGCTGTTGCTGCTCTGCCAGGGCTTGCTGAAGACGCATCCGCTTCCGGGAATAGTGCTGCCAGTGTAGAATCTGCTGTTCGTCAATGAATTTCGCACACTGAGCATTCACCAGCTCCTTTCGAAAGTGTTCGTACTGGAGCAGTTCTAACATGTGTAAACACTGAGGGTACCTGGGTTTAAGTTCATAAGTTAATTATCAACATAATTTAAGGCATCCCAAGTTCTAATTCAGATACTCCCCTAAAAATGATCTTAAGCCTACAATTTCTGTTAAATAGCACTTTTGATAATGTCACTCCCACCATGTTATTTCAGAACATTAAGTTCAGAAACCTTAAGTAACTTGCCCAAGATCACACAACCTGTAAACTGTTAAGCAATGTCAAAATTGGTAGATAAACCATACTCTTAGTTTTCCAAGTGAGAAACATGAACACTTTTCAATTTAAACATTTCTATTGCATTTATTTATTTAGTGTTTGTGTGAGAAGGAGAGTGAGGGCATGCCATGAGATACTTGTGGAGTTCACCATGGGGTCCCAGGGATCAAACTCAGGTCATCAGGCTTACAGGCAAGCATCTTTACCCACTGAGCCATCTCACTGGCTCTGAAGACTTTGACAATAGTTGTATGTTCAATAAATACTCAGGAAACCTGAGAAAACCATAAATACTATGCTCTAATTCTCCATGGGAATTATAACAAGAAATCATGTATACTATAGTATTGAGCAAAGACAAGCACAATAGGGCAAAAAGAAGCTAAATATTTGATTAACAAAAAAAGGATAAGGAGAGGGAAAAGGGGCAGGTAGGACACATGTCATGTCACTGAGCTGGAACTACAAATAGTATGTTCTCGTGGCCTTTTAAAAAATTACTTTGTTTATGGGTATTTTCCCTGCATGTAAGTCTATGTATCACAGGCATGCAGTGCCCATGAAGGTCACAAAAGGGCACTGAATCCCCTAGGACTAGATGTTTGTAAGCAACCATGTGGGTACTGGGTATATCAACCTGGGCCCTTTGGAAGAACAGCCAGTGCTCTTAACTGATGACCTCTTTCCAGCTCCATCCTCATGGCTTTTAACACAAACACATAGAAACAGCCATAGATATGTATGTGTGCATATGCAAGCATATTCATACATACTGTTCCTAGCTTTGTATGCATAAGGGCCTACAAACAAAAACACTTTAATATCAATGAGCACACTTAAGTCTCTAGAGCTTTGTTCTCAAATAGCCTTTTCCAGAGTTCCTCAAAACAACTAATTCCAGGGTTAGAATGAATGCACAGTACAACATGTCAAAAAGAAATGCTAAACATGGATGAGGATGTCAGAAGTACATAAGAGCCATCTAAAGGTGCTCCAGAAGCCAATTCTGCTGGAATAATTAGAATAAAAAATTAGGATAAAAACAAGAATCCAAAAGTTGACAGATACACATGTTTGAATGAGTAACAAGGGAGTGCTTTTCCTTAATGTAGAATTCTGACTAATAAATATAGAATGATAGAAAATCCCACAGAAAAAAACTGAGGCAAGTATCTGCAATAGTGCTAAAATTAGGGAGAAGTAAACACGGGAGCAAAGTACAAAGACACATGTATGAAGATGTTATGATGCACCCATCACTTTGTAGGTTAAACTAAATTATTACTTGATTAAAAAATGCTAACATTGCCAGGTGGTGGTGGTGCACGCCTTTAATCCCATCACTTAGGAGACACAGGCAGGAGGATCTCTGTGAGTTCAAAGCCAGCCTGGTCTACAAAAAGAATTCTAGGACAGCCAGGGCTGTAACATAGAGAAACCCTGTCTCAAATAAAATAAAATAAAATAAAATAAAATAAAATAAATAAATAAGTGAATAAAATTTATGTAACAAGACGTCTATAGTCTCAGTATTTCCCCCACAAGTTACTTATTACATACAAAGCAGTAACTTGATGTGAAGAAATCTGGAAGGCACCACCTAACACAATGGATCAAAATTAATATCACTAATGGGAGAAACAGACTTCATCTGATTCTGTACTATGAGAAACCAAGAAGCACACAGTAAAAAGTAGAAAGTCAGCATTTGGTCAGCCTGAAAAAGAGAAACAGTTTGAGTGAGAGAGGAAGGGAAGGAGGAGAGAAGGGAGGGGAGAGGGAGGCAGAGAGAATGCCAAGGAATTCAAGACTAAGAAAATAGGATGACAAAATGTAACATATAAACCTAGACTGGATGCCACACTAGATAAAGGACACCAATAGGACAATAGAATCTAATGGAGTCTTCCTATCTCTCTGCTAAGCATGCCTCCCCTAACACTTTGAGGTTCCATACTTTTTCTTTGCCCCCTTCTTTCCTGCTGCCTCCCATGTCAGCTTAACTCAAGGGGCAAGGCTTTTTTTCCTTCTTCCTTCCATTCTCCTCCTTTGGGAAGCTTGCTTGCCCCAGGGTATTTTCTTGTAAGCACTAACAATTTTGTCCTGGAGCTTTTAAAAGGAGGAAGGAGGAAGAGGATGTGGTAAGAAAATAAGAAGTGGGTATGGGGGGGCACACAGGGGTGGGGGTAGAAATGGCTATGACTGCACTGCAGAACCAATGCTATGCTTCCCTTCCAGTAATGGCTTACTATTTATATTTCAAATAGAGTTGTCTGTAATTGTAATAGCTCAGCCCAGAATGCTCTATTCCCACTATACTAGCTAATTCCCTTTCATGGGAATATGAAAGATTCAGGTCTGAATGCTCTGCAAGAGCAGCAAGTGCTCTAAGCACTAACCCATCTCTCTAGCCACCCCCCTCCCAAATTATTTCATCTTGAGACACGGTCTCATTATATAAACCAGGTTAGCCTCCCACTCAAGAGATTTCCCTCTGTTCATTCCAAGTGCAGGAATTAAAGTCATGAACCACTTTGCTTGGCTTATGTTTAGTTTTTTGTTGAACTGCCAGATAATAGAGGGGTTCCTGAGAACGCTGGAAACCCATGGCACTAAAAAAACTGACTGAAGGCACACTGCTGCTGCATGTACTAGCTATCAGTAAGCAGGTCACATGCTGGGAAGTCTAGAAGGGACAGCACTCCTCAGCTGCAACCAGCCGCTGACCTGTGAAAAAGAAGGCCTCAGCTCTTCCCAAGGTTCAAGAGTCTGAATTCTGTTACATAAAATCTTCCCATCTTTAAAATTTGACAATTATCTAAAAAAATCTAAAACCATATGCAGATAACAATGAAATTGGCCAACATGGGTTAATTTACAACCGCTTTTGAATTTAAACATCTATAGCTACTGTCCAAGAGGGCTCAGATTAACAGGAAAAAAAAATCTACAAACAGGTTAGAGCTACAAGGAGGTCTGTCTGATAACAATATAGGGAGGAGTTGTCTAATCTCTGGATCTCAGTGGAGTAAGCTTCCTCTAACAGAGTGATATGCTCACTGGAGGCCTCCAACCAGAGTACAGATAGTCACTGTACAACAACTCTGCTGGTGAGACTGAACTTGAATTAAAAGTGACTGAGGCTTTTAATGTTCAGTCTGTAAATCTGCTAGCACTGATGTTATAACCTCCTAATAACTTAAAGTCTCTCCTTCAGCTTCCTAAAGGAATCAACAACTGTATCATGAAGAGCAAATCAGGTGCAATCAGTTCTACAGGCAGTCCAGGACCAATTCAGAAGTGACTAGGATGTAAAGAAAAGGCTTGAAATGTTTCCCTCTAATTTTTAAGATAGAATTTGTCTATGTAGCCCTGATTGGCCCAAAACTTGCTACATAACCAAGCTGGCCTGAAACTCATAGAGATCTGCTGCTTCTGCTTTCTGAGAGCTGGGATTAAAGGGACATAGGGCTAAAATTTCTGGTTTTTTGTTGTCCATCCTTTTAGGGGAGGAGTTCAAGACAGGGTTTACCTGTGTAGCCCTGGCTGTCCTGGAAGTAGCTTTGTAGACCAGGTTGGCCTTGAACTCAGAGATTCATCCATCTCCGCCTCCCAAATATTGGGAGCTTGTTTTTCTTTTTTTTAAGATAAAGCAGAGGGCCGATTCAAGGTTTTGTTTTATTATTAAAAGGGATAGCTGTGCAGTTGTAATGTTTCTTACAATTCAAGAAATCTTATAATGAAATTGAAAAACTTGATAGTGTCCATGTTTGCATCTTTTTTTTTTTTTTTTTTTTTTTTGGTTTACAGTGAGTTAAAGTGCACGATACATTTAGCACAGTACTTGACACATAGAACACTATATAGGACAGTAAGTCTAAGACTCCCAGAAACCACACTTCCTATGTGCTTATTTTCAGCTTATGGCTATGCCACTGCATTTTAGTAGTTTATGGTTTGGTAGGCATTAAAACATTAAAAACACAGAGACAAGGGGAATGCTAAACGGCAAGGTTAGAAAGACCAAATCAAATTAGAGCCTTATTCTAAAACCAGTTACTGGATTTTATCCTACATGAATAGAAGTGGCATGTTCTGATTTATATTACTAAGAGAGTAAGCTGGCTTCGAAAGACAACTGTTTGGCTTTGGTTTGAAGGGAGTGAGGTAAGAATGATAGAAATAAGTGAGATTACTATAACAATTCAGAGATGTCACTGTCTTACATTAACTAAAAGCAGAAAGATTCAGAGCATAGTTTCCCACTGCTAATATCAGTACTTCATATGTATAATAAGGTACACACAGATTTAAGATTATAAAAATTAAACTTACTTTAGATACTTGGCATATTCTGGCTCTTTCCAGTAAAGCAAGTACTTAAGATAATTAACAAAAGCTTTGTCTTTGAAGTAACCTCTTTGGGCAAGAACTGAAAGGAATAAAGAAACAATCTGTATGTCAACCAATTGCTGAACTACTGACTTGTTATCTAAAATAAAGTAGCTCTTTTAACATCCCTACCATCACAACACAAGGAATTAAAAAAAAAACACAAGTCCTTGTTTGCTCAGTTAATACCTACAGACCATCGAAAGTAAAATCCCACTCAAACATAACAAAGTAAATACTATTATTATGAATTACATCTCTTCTGTCAGAAATCATTAACAGCTAGCTATTCAACTTAATGATGTACTCAACTTACAATTAAGGTAATTTGGGTTGGCTAAACATTGAACAAATTCCAACTCCAACTGAAACCGAAGTCGATTTCCAGCATCATCTAGGAGAAAAAACAGTAAAAAAAAAAATACCCAAAATAAAAGTCACAATACGAATGATTTGTAGCAACAAAATTTGACTTCAAGTGAGACAGCTCAGCACGTTAAGTAAGGTGTTTGCAGCAAAGTGATGATCTGAATTCGATCCCTGAACCCTCAGGGTCTCAGGAAGACCACGGACTTCTGTAAGTTGTCCTCTGACCTCGGCATGCACCTCCCCATCCCCATATGACTGAATTTATGAAACAAATATCAAAATGCTGGAGAAACTTCCGTAGAAATCTAAGAGTGGAGCCTGATGTAAAACAACCCAGGTGGCGCACGCCTTTAGTCCCTGCACTTGGGGGCAGAGGCACAAGGATCTCTGTGAATTCCAGGCCGCCTGGTGTACATTGCTAGTTCCAGGCCAACAGTAATAGTGAGACCCTGTCTCCAAAACAAAACAAAGATCTAAAGTTACTTGAGGAAAATAAATGGAATGGCTATTTACCACCTGTAGGCCACTATGGGTTAACAGAGATCACTGGATAGTCTGTAACAGCTGTGTCACCCCCATGTTAGCGTTATAACCACAACTTCTAACAGCGATTACGTTAAGCAAAAACAAAATGCTATATAAAAGCAGGAAGCAAGATACAAAATGATTAAACAGCGGAGCGAAGACGGTAATCCGTATTAGAACAATGCACGTTACAGACATTTCAAACAAGTTCACGGGAAAAGCTCCAATGAGCAGACAGTTGAAGGGCTCGGTCCTCTCCCTCAGTCCCACCCCGGCCGGAGGTGGAAGTCTGAGCAGCCCAGGCCAGAGACAACACCGCCTTCTCCCCTCGCCGGTCCCAACTCCTAAGGATGCCGAATTAAGCCCAAAAGACGGCGCAGGGAAACGGGAGAGAAGGGGGCGGGAAAGGACGGTTCCCTCGGTGAAGATCCCCCTCCCCGGCGAAAGGCACCACGCACCTGTCTCCATAGCGACGGCCGCAGCCATAACCAGTACAGAGACGCGAACACAACCAACCCGACCGAGCAGCAGCTTCAAATAAGTGAGGGAGGATCCGGAAGCAACGGCTCATATTTCCGGTCGCGGGGCATGGTGGGACTCGAGGGCGGGGACAGCCTCATTCTGAGACGAGAGGCCCCGCCTATCTGCATGGCCTGGGCCCCGCCTATTTGCTTGGCTTGGGTTCGCAGCGCGCGCAGCAATCGAATGCGGCGTGCTGGAAGATCTTGTTGCTTGCAGATCTTGTGTCCTGCAGCCTACGCTGACGTAGCTCGCCATCCTGATGTCACTGCTCCTTGTGTGACGTGACACAGAGCATGAGCCTTGGGTCTCTTTGTCCCTCCTGACCTGGGTGTACCTGCAGGATGGCCTCGCCCCTTAGGAGCAAATCCTTCGCCCCGCGAGTGGAAGGCACCCGCCACAAGGAAACGTCGACTGTCCGCGTGGAGACGTCGTCCCACCGCGAGGAAACATCATCCCACCGCGTGGAGACGTCCTCCCGTCAGGTCCGAACGTCTTCCCGTCAGGTGGAGACCTCTCAGCTCCACCGAGAGGGACCCTGCCTCACCTCCTCCGCGAAGCGACTCCCTAGATTCCTCGAGGTATCCTCCCAGCACGTGGAAACCTCCTCGCAGTGCACGGAGACGTCCTCCAGCCACGTCAGGGCGTCGTCATCCCTGCGGGTGGAGACGACTGTGCACCGTGTAGAGAGCCCAGCCAGGCGGGACAAGCAAGCTGCTCGCCAGAGTGCCAAAAAGGCCCGATGAAGTGCTTCCCAAGGGCCATGGCCCTTAGCCAGGACTGAAGTGTTTCCAGTTGCCAGCCAGCCAGCTTCCAGGCGAGCCAAGTATCTTTGGTTTCATGGAAACGGCCCATAAATCAGTGTAAGAAACTGGCTGTGGTTTCTGGGAGCTGCCAACATGTATTGAAACTGCAGCACCTTAGACCACCCTGCTATTGACCCAGTGTATTATTTAACTTGAAGCCAGCACAGAAGGGTTTCAGACTGTATATACCTGGCCGATGGACAAAGAGGCTCTTTGAGTCTCTGCACCAGGTAAGTTTTGTGGCCTTAGGTCCCTCTAGAATGCCTTAACCACTTGAAATTTGCGAAGAAGGACCAAATTTGTCATGAATTCATGACCACTGGCTTGATTATGTAGTGCTTCAAACCTACAGAGCAAAGAATTGTCTTTCATGGATTATTAATTGGCTTTTATATGTATTTCATAATAAGCTTCCCTATGTTGTACTCCACCTACAGGCTTTTTCTAAATAGGTCAGGGGGTGTTAGAAAAAGAAGGCAAATCAATTAATAAAAAATACTCTTGGAAGGGAAAGTGAAAAGGAAGCCATTGACACCTTACCTGAGGAGTGAGATTGACAGAGGATGGCTACTGAGTACCTACTGTTAGGGTTAGTACTAGTCAGACAGAGCATGTCATCGATAACAGTGGAAAAGACTAAGATCTCCCTCTAGGCTGGGTGGTGGTGGGGCACGCCTTTAATCTCAGCACCCGGGAGGCAGAGGCAGGCGGATCTGTGTGAGTTCGAGACCATCCTGATCCACAAGAGCTAGTTCCAGGACAGCCTCTAAAGCCACAGAAAAAACAAACAGACAAAAAAAGATCTCCCTCTAGTGAAGAGGCAGAAACAAAGGGGAAAGCTAAGTTCTCTTGAGCTCATGTGAAAGAAAAGGAGTCTAGTAGAGAGCAGGGAAAGCCCTGCTAATTGTGCACATGAACGGTGACCCATACCAGGATCTTTCAGGGAGTCCATTCTAGACAGGAGGAAAAGCCAGCATGAAAGGTCAGTGAGAACAAACTGAAGATGTGTGTGGAACAGAAAGACCAGTTAGTTTATGAGAATGTAGTATTAAAAAAGACAGAGAGAGAGGAAGATGCCAGTTCATACAGAATCTTGGAAATCACAGCAAAGAGTTTGAATTTTATTCTGAGGTCAGTTAAAAAAAAAAAAAAGATTCAAGGGAGTAAAACTGATGCAGTTTTTTTAAAAACTATCTTCCCATTATTGGTGTGGTGATACCCTAGTTGGAGTGATTTTGTCTCCTGGGATAGTTGACAGAGATGTGTGTGTTTGGAGGCAGCATGGAAGGTGCTACTGCTAGTCTCAAGTGCCTAGAAGCCCAGGATGCTGCTGTGCTGAGAAGGTCGGCAGTGGTGAAGCTGAGAAACATGATGGAAGGTTCTAGTAACTTTGCTAGAGCTTGGCCCACTAAGCAGACTCCTCACTTCTGCATAGCAGGATTGTGGGAAGCCTAAAAATCAGTAATGGGAGTGTGGCAATAGCATCTTCTGGTGAGGAGCAAAGCAAGAGCTCGAAGAGGCAGAGGATGTGTTACTCTGTAGAACCCTCCATCTCACCTCAAATGTATGTGATATTTGCCGCTAGAACAAAAGACTGCAAATAACTGATTAAGCAGGACTCCTTGTGAGTTAGAGCACTTGCTACTTCCAGGCACTTTTTAATCCCAGGGAGTGCATTGGGCTGTCCCCTAGAATGGGAGCTTAGGTTGGAAGAAATGTAGCTGTTAAGATTCTATAACCACCACCCCGAGGCTGCCTTGATGGCTCTCCACCTCATAAAACTGCTATTAACAAAGAATTAGCCTTTAGAATGTCAGTCTCTTCCGGTTTTCTATTCCTTTTTAACATGCCCAACTGTGCCTTAAATACAAATGAACAAAGCAGTTGCTTCTCTTTAACAGTGTCCTCATTAATCTTTCTATTACAAAAGTGATAATGTAACAAAATAAACCAAAGACCTATAAAGAAAAATTTAGTACTGTATCATCTTTCCTTTCATTACTAGCCTGGAAATAATGTCAGAAATGTGTTTGTTCTTCTAGACTTTTCTCCATTAACAAGGATTCCTGCTTCTGTTTCCTCTTTTAGTAGTATCTGGAAGACTGGCTGAATGTGACCTGGAAAAGCCAGACACCTGGCTTCTGGATCTTTGATGCTTCAGGAAGGGCAAAGGATTCTGGTAGATTCTTTGTTGTCTGTCTCTTAAAAGAGATTTTTATCTAGGTTTCTTCCTCGACATTTCACTTTTTCATGTTTCATAGCTGGAATGAAAAGAGATACATAGAGCAGGAAAGTATCAAAAAAGTAATAGATATGATAAAACCCCATATTTGACATAATATATTATGTATTCCACAGCTTCAAAATGACAGTGTGTGTTGATGAAGGTAATTGTTAATGTGCTTGTTGTACTTTGTAAATGTATGTTAATGTTGTCCATGTTGTGTTTCATCCTCACTGTTCTCTGTAGGAAAAATGCTGCTGTACCTGACATATGTCATACGATGTTAAAGACAGTGTATACAACAATAATAAATGAAGAGCTGTGTTCTCCATTTGAAGTCATGAAAGCCTTTATGGCACAATCTGTTAACAATTGGGTTTATTATGCTAGGTAATAGTTGCATCTTTCTTTCAGTTGTACCAGCCAGGTTAGTATAAAAAACTAAATAAAATGCAAATTTTTGTAAAGATGTCACTTCTTATCCTCATAATCTTTTTTATATATTATCGGGGATGGTTTACAATATTTACTGCCTATTGTATTGAAAAGAACTGGCTGGGCTTGTGGCACACACCTGTAATCCCAGGACTAGGAGAGACTTATGCAGGATCCAGGTCAGCCAGCTACATAATAAATAGCAGACCAGTCAAAGCTACAAAGCAAGGTCCTGGCTCAAAAAAATAAAACAAAGACGAAAAAGGAAGGGTAAGCCCAGTAAGATGGCTTGGAGCATAAAGGTACCTGCTACCAAGCCTGATAACCTAAGTTTGATTCCAGGGACTCACATAGTAGAACAAAAGAACACACTCCCAAAAGTTGACCTCTAAACTCCACCCTTTTCACACATATACAATATATTTAATTAAAAAATTTAAAGGTTGGCATTTACAGGATCATCTTTCCCCAAACTCCTCAGGCCATGGAAAGAACCAGGAATCCAATTTAATAAGATGTTTTTCCTCACATCTTCATCTAGGCTTTCCAAAATTCCTGTTCCCCTATTCTTTCTATTGCTAGAAATGACTAGTACATCCCTGAATGTTTGACCCCACCTCTACTGTGTTTAATGGCCTTCGCCTCTGCTTCCCTTGCATGAGCCCTTACCACCCACAGTAATCAGTGGTTAGAATTGCATGACTAAAAACAGAAAATCTGTCCCAAAGTGTTAAAAATAAGGAGTCTGTTGACTGTTTTACCACCTGTATAGAGTACATTAGTTCTGTGTGCTTGCTTATTACCTTGTCTTTGGGTTTTATTGCTGTGAAGAGACACTACAACCATAGTAACTTTAATAAAGGAAAACATTCCATTGGGACTGGCTTACAATTTCAGAGCTTTAGGTAGGAAGTATGGCAGCACGCAGGCAGACATGGTACTGGAAAGGAGCTGAGAATTGTGCTTTTCAGGATCTTCAGGCAGCAGGAAGAGACTGTGAGCCAGTAGGCCTTTCTTGAGCTGAGACCTCAAAGCCCACCCCCACTCTCCCAGTGTGTCTCCCAGTGACACACTTCCATCAATAATACTGCACTTATTCCAGCAAGGCCACACCTCCTAATAGTGCCACTCCCTGTGGGGGGGGGGGGCGCGGCGGCATTCTCTTTCAAACCACCACATACTTCATGGTCACGAGATAACTTGTGTGTCTGCAGCACTCCTGACTGCATTCCTCTCAGATGGAAAGCACAGCAGAAGGTGCAGAATAATTGTTCTTCCTACCGGTGTGTTTGCCATGTTAGCTGGGAAGAGGAACCTTTACCAGGGACTTCTAAATGCATCTCCTTGACCCAAGCTGAACCAAATGTGTTATCTTAAGCTGCAAGGGAGGCTGGGATGACAAGTATTTACTTTGTAGCCTGAATGGTGATAGAAAAAAGGGAAAAGGCTGGGAACTGATACTCAGTGAGCCAATCTAGTGGTTTTTACACGTTGCTCACAAGAATGGTAGACTTTCAGGTGATGTTAAGTGGTCCTCTGGGGTTCTCAGCAGTGACTTTGTTTCTTCATCTTTAACATAGCATTGACCAAGCTTGCCAGGCAGCACTGCTCAGGGCCTTTTCTCTCATTGATGCTCTGGAGTAGAACATGTGAAACACATTATTACAGCTTAGTAACTCTTCTCCCCCTCCCCTTCAGAACCTTTAAGACATTGCTTCACTCTCTTCTGATTTGCATTGCTTCCAACAATGACAACGAAAATCTTGCCTTTGTTCCTCTATATAAAGGCTTCCCCATGGCCTATGTAAGGTGTGGTGTGCTCCGTATTGTTGGTGGAGCACTTTATGATATACCATGGTGTACTTTTATTTCCCATGTCTTGTATTTGTGCTTGCTTGTACCCTTTGAAACTTTGCCTTCATGGTCTTCATAATATTTAGAAGGGGGGGCCTTATTCCTTCAAATGTTTTTACCAGCTTCTCTATGGGCATAAATCATGGGTCCAATGAGCTGTGTGAAGCTGACCCATCTCTCACCTTTGCACTTTTGTTTTTCTCTCCATATTTCACTGGCTAGTTTATATTGCATTTGTTTTCATGTTTATGCTAATTTTTTTCTGTGATGTCTGACCTATCATAAATGCCATCCAGTGTGATTTTCAATTTTTTTTTAATTTCACTTGCTGTTTTTATCTCTAATAGTTCAACTTGAGTCTTTTAAATTATCTTCCACACATAAATTCCTCCACGATTTTTTTTTTTTTTTTTTTTTGTCTTCTTGCATGTTTGGCCTACCCTGTCATTACTCAAATATATGCAATTTTGTTTTAATAACAATTTTTTATTTATCCTTGTTTAGTTCTATCATCTATGTAATCTGTGGGACATTGTCTATTGATAGATTTTTCTCCACATTATGAGTTCTATTTTGTAGTTGTTACTTTTCATGCCTGCTTATTTTTGTTTGCATGTCAGGCGTAGTAAATTTGAACTTTATTGAGTGTTCTATAGTTTTCCTATTCTTGTAATTCTTGAACTTTGGTCTAGTCACTTGTAAGTTATTTGCAAAGTTTGTTCTTTGTATCCACTTTTAAGCTGTTTTATGAGTTCTTGGTTTTAAATGTGTGGCTAATGTTCTCTGAGGCAGAAACTTTCTATAATACCTTCTCTAGATATCCCCGAGTTAGGAGATGTTCTGCCCTGGCTTGGGGGAGCAAGCCCTGTTCTCAGTGCTTACAGGCTTTGGCTCCTGCCCTCAAGTAGTTTCCCTACATGAGCAATGATCAGTACTCAGCTAGCTGAGGGCTTGCTGGGCACCTGTGCAATCTCTAGAGTTCTCTACCCATGCAGCTTTCTTGTTTTCAGTATGAGTCCCTGTGAACCCAGTTCCTCCTCCTGCTCAACTCAGGATGGTGAAAGGACCCTACCACAGTTCCTTCTCCCCATACTGCAGACCAAAGCCTCTCTCTGGGCAGGAACCTGGAGCAATCATACAGCTCAGGTTTATTTTTTCAGCCATTCCAGGCCAGAGAGAAGCCTGTTACTGCACTCTGCCTGGAATCCTCCTCCTTATTTAATACAGATTTTGCTGAAGGTTAATGTTACTATTTCATTTCTAGGTAACAGAAAATCCAGGTGGGATTATGCACAAATCTTTATGGTAATTATAGCCCAGGGAGGGACATATCACAGTCTCTGAGATGAACACAATGGCTATATTGACCTCCTCTCTCTTTCATTTTCAAAACAGCCACACTTGCCTTGAACTTTGATATTCCTGTTTCCACCTGAGTGCTGGAATTACATTTATGTGCCACCTTGCCTGCCTTATTGTGTCTCTTTGAGGAGATGGTAATACCATTTTTTTTCTGTGAGAAATAGTTACATTGTAATAAGCAGAAAAACATTAGGAGGGTATGGGAGCTTAAATATAAATGCTGATTATCAATGCTATTAGCTGTACCAGTTAGAGTTTACCACTTGGCTGCAAACCTCAGCAAATTTCCCTACCTGTGGCTCTTTGCTACTCTGCCATCAGGAGCCACTGTAGGACCCATTCTCTCTAGAGGACCAGGTCACTTCCTGCGTGCTGCCTTCACAGTGCCCCTCATGCTTCCTGTGGAGTCCCTAAAACCAGCCATACCTCACCCTGGCCACTGTAGTTCCCTTTCCTTAGAGGCAGCTGGATTTAAATTTTCTCTTTGAAGAACCTGTTTTATTGAACATAACCTTGGAACACCAGCACCAGCCATTCATCTGCTCTCAGAAGTCTGCAGTTTCAGCTGTATAAGGGTCCTCTGAGTTCTCAGTTTTGGTCATTCCAGTCTCTGTTCTCCTGTCTGCTACTGAGCATCATTGTCACACAGGTTCCCTCCCCTCGTCCTGTCTAAATTGCCTGTTCATAAGCTTTGCTCATTTTTCTTTTCATTTTTTCTTACTGGTTTATGAATACTAAATATTTTTAGCTCAGATTTTATTTGCTTTACATACATATTCTTTTTAAAACATAAAAACTTTTATTTATGTGCATGTTTCTATGAGTGTATATTATGTGTATGCTGATGCCCATGGAGGCCAGAAGAGACAGTGGCATTCCCTGGAGCTGGAGTTTCAGGTGGTTGTGAACTGCCTGATATGGATGCTAGGACCCAAACCCTGGTCCCATGTAAGAACACCACTCAACCACTGAACCATTTCTCCAGCCCCTACTCGCTATTCTTAAAGTTTAGGGGCCATTTTCCTCTTTGAATTTTAAATCTCTAATTTTGGGTTTTTTATTTTGTGGTATTAGTAGTGAGGTGTGTGTGTGTGTTTGTGTTGTGGGTTGTTTGTTTTGTTTTCTGGGATAGGATTTCTCTGTGTAGCCCTAGCTGTCCTGGAACTCATTTTTGCAGACCAGACTGGCCTCAAACTCAAGAGATTCTCCTGCCTCTGCCTCTGAAGTGCTGGGTTAAAAGGTGTGTGTACCACTCAGCTCTCTTTTTCAACATCAGAAGACAGTTTCTCATCTCCCACTATGCACCTTCATCTTGCCTGGTTTCCTTCTTTGGTTTCACTTCTTGGCTGTCAACAGTGTTTCTGTCTTCATAAACTGAACTGCCAGAATACTGTCCCAATGACCTTAACCTTCCAGTCAAAACTATTAAAGGCTGGAGAAATCAATTTAGTGGCTTACAGTTAATATTTTAAAGACAACAGAGCTGCAAAGATGGCTCAGATGTAGAGAGAAAGAGAGTGATTAAGAACACTTACTACTGTTACAGAGGACCCCAGTTCAATTCCAAGCACCCAGGCTTATAACTCTGACACCCTTTCCCTGCCCCTTTCTGGGCACATGCATGCACACACACAGATAAATAAAATATTTTTTAAAAATTAAGCAAGACTGGTGTGATGGCTCAGCAGGTAAAAGCTGAGTAAGCCTGATAGGTTGTGGTCCACGTCCTAGAACCATGATAGAGAAAAGGATAGTTGTCCTCTGACCTCCACATAGATACTGGCCTGAGTGCATCCATTCTTAGAGTTATCGTACTTACATACAATAATAATAGGAAATAAAATCTAAAAATTAAATGAAATCGAACAAAGATTAGAAAACATCATTTTTGCTTAAGAGGGAGGGAGGGAAGGAGGTCAGGTCTGGACAATTTAGTTATGGCCCAGAGTTAGAGTTTTTACTATAGTGTTACAGCAAGGGAACAATTGGCTTCTAAACCCATCTAATAAGTGTCTAGTAATAGAACATATGACATGAAATGGATAGGGAAACATCATTTTTTAACTAAACAAAAGAAAACATGACGTCTAGTTAAGGATTGGTAGACTTGTTGAAAAACATTAAGGGCCATTTGTTCACAAGGTTGACACGAACTGAGTACATAGGTAACTGCCTTGCCACATCCATCAGAAAATTGTTAGTGTTTTATTGGAAATATAATTGATTCTCAAAATGAGGTCTGTGGTTTTTATTTACACAACATCCCTGCCTCTGTCCATGTGTGGACAATTTATTTTATGACATAAAGACATATGTCAACAAAATGTGTTACTGTCAAAAAAGTATGAAAACCACTACGCCTCCTCCCGCTTTAATTTTAGCGATGAGATCTCACTACAAAGACTAGACTGATCAGACTGCCTGCGTCCTAAGTGCTGGGATTAACAGTGTGTACCATCATGCCTGACCACCAGTCTCTTCAAGGGTTCAAGAATTCTTTAATTCTGAAATCTATCCAGAGGTGCTTACACCTGCCATTATCTTTAGACTTCTGTTTTTACAGGCTCTTGGTACAATCCCTCTGGATACTCTCACAGATTCACCTGCATATCTGTTAGACTAAGAAATCTGTCCACCCCAACCCTGCCCTGTGGTTCATAAGATTTCATTTACAAATGGATCCTGATCCTAAAATAAAATCAACAAGCCACTCCAATCCCCGTGTTCTGTGAAGAGACAGCTAATATCGCTTGTCAATCACACAGCACTTGGGTCATCTGCAGGGCACTGTCCCCATTCATCAGAGGTCATCAGGGGAAACTCAACATGTTGAATGTCAATGTCCTGTCCATATTGTCTTTTAAAAGTTCAGGAGAGAGGTGCTTAAAGCTCCTTAGTGTGTGTTCATTGATGAGCTTCCATACCCAAGGCTACTTCATCCATTAGTTAAGACAGGCTGTAATCCCAGGACCTGAATTTGCCGAGGACCTAAAAAATAAAGGCTTAAAAACTTATTGGCTTCAAATTACTAAACAAATTGGAAGTAATGTCCCAATGTGAATCAATTCTATTATGCATCATGTGACAAATCAGGACCTCTGAAAATGACAATGCATAGAACTTTTCATTGGCTGTACAAAGTGTCTACACTAATTGTGTGCCCTGGGAGATTCTGGAATGGGGTCTCTATCAGCTCAGAAGACTGGTAGACCTAGCACAGTATTTTGTGAGAGCTGCTAAAGACACCCTTCTCATTGGCCACCTCTAGGTGGCCCACTTACTCCACTGTGTTTGTACAAAAGTTCTCCAACTGAGGTGTGGAATGCAAGGTGAGTTTAGAAAGTATAGAAACATTTTTTTTGTGTGTCATTTTGATAGCTAAGTTTTTATTTTCATTTGTCTTTGGTAAAAACCAACTTGCCCTCAATGATGTGATTTCACCAATACTTTATGTAGGCCAGAATGGGCATTTAAGCTCATTGATGTAAAGGAAGGATAATTTGATTACATGAGCAGCCAGCCTTGGGTCTGGCTGATGACCTGTAGTGGCCCGATGCACACCAAGGTTGAGAAACTCATTCAGGACTCGTTGGTAGGCTGAGCCAATGTCTTCAGATTGCAGTGAACATAGTATAATGTAACTTTTCTTACTCATGAGATAAAATAGAAAAAATAAAATATATCAGAGTTTTCCTCTAAGTGAAAATTTAAATTGTCTTGTGAAACATTTTGTAGAGCCCCTGGGTAGCATACTGTCAAAAGTAGTGGAAAAAGGGCATCTCTGAGGTCCTCCCACCTCAGAGTCCAAAGCCAGTTCACTTGGTGCCATACAGACAATGGACAGCAGAGGTCAGCCAATCCCCACACAGCTGCAAAGGTTGCAGAAACCAAGAGAGGGTGCCACACAGCCACGCAGGCAAGGTCCTGTGATGGAGACTGGGGCCCTAGTTGTGTTCATCTTGGAAAATCAAAGCATCACTGAACATGCCCATGTGGACACAAAGTCACTTCTGTCCTCCCAGTTCTTGGGGACAGTTTGACACTCCCAGAAGTTTGGCTACTAAGCACCGACATTCTGCCCCAGGCACTATTGAAAGTGTCCATGCCTTCTTCAGGACTGGATGAGGTAGGTCAAGAGACTAGGGGTCAAGAGGTTGAGTTACCTTACCCAGCATTCCTGGCCAGGAAGAAACAGCACCAGAATTCAGACATGGGTAGGCTGCTCTGGGATGATGTCCTTAAACTCCAGCTGTTGCTGTGTAAGGACCAGTTGCCTAGCTCTCTGCAGTGTACTCAGAAGGAGCTTTGGAAGTCATCAGGAGAGCAAGGGACAAGTCAATTCTAAGAAATAGCAGTCTTGTAGTTCTTGCCATTTGCTCTTGTTACCTCATGGCAATAGGTCTTAAATTTTCCTAGAGCATACTTGATATTTAACTTGTCTTTGTATATAGTTTTGCATCAAGCCTAAATCTTTTCTTTAGACTGAAAGGGGAATTGTAGTGAGATATCTACCCCGCCCACACCTGCTGCACTGACCACACCCATTGGGGTGTGGGGACTGGTGCTGGTGTGATCTGGGTGGGGACTAGGTCTGGGGTCCTGGACCCCAGCTAGCTCTCTTACTTCCTGGTCGAAGACAGAGAGCATCCGGAGGCATCCTTGCAACCGGAACCTGCTGCGGTCATCCTTTTCTGGTCTAAGTGATTCCTCCCTGGATAAACATCCATTAGCCTATCATTTCCTAGATTCTTATTTACCACACTTTACAGTCTGGTGCTTTGTTCTACTGTGAGAAGGGCTTCAAGAGCCAGAATCAAAGGGTGGGAAGCTACAAAATGACACATTGGGCTCAGGAAAAAAAAAATGGAAGTTTCTTTCAATGTACTTACTATAAAGCCTTAAATCTACAGACAGATCTACAGCCCAATCCTCCTCAGCCAACCTATGGAAACCCGTTTATGACCCCAGCAGGTGTCTGAGTGACAAAACTGCTAGAGTTGAGCCCAGCTTAGATGTCCCTGGGCCACTGCTCCTACCCACATGCACACACAGTGGTGAGCTCTGTGACTTTCTGTAAAAGCAAAGGCTGGACAACCACTTAGAAGGACACATGCAGTACGAATTTGGACTGGCATCACAAAGAAGGCCTGGAAGGTCTCCGGCAGCCTGAGGCTGAGGGAGGGGCAGGAGGTGAGAAAGCTGGGAGGCGCACAGGCCATGTCTGTCTCACCAAGGTCTGGGTATTTCCTCTCCTGCTGCTCCCTTACCCAGGTCAACACAGCATCTCCCTCTCCCTGCCCAAACTGGACACTCTCTTCTATGCCCTTTGACCACCCCACCCACCCAAGCTGGTTATTCTCTTCCAGACTCTGAAGAGCTGTCACTGCCTCAGCCTCCCCACCCCATAGTCTTTCTCCAAATCTCTCTTCCTTGGCCCCTTCCTGCTGGTTCCACTGTAGGACCCACTGGTGGCTTCTCAGTCCCCATCCTTCTTGAACCCCCTGTGTCGTTAGACACTGGAGATAGTTCCCTCCCCCAAATTCTCCTCCCCGTCATTTTCATGAACTTGAATGCTTCCATGGCTCCTGTCTTCTCTCAATTTCTCCTCCCTGCAGGAGCCCTGCAGATGACCCCAGAACTCTTTCTTGGGCCCTGCTGTTTTCTCTTAGCATTCGGTGTCACCTGATGCCTGACTACTGATGTCTCTCCCACCCAAACCTCTCTCCCAAGCGAGCACCAAGCCTTTGTGGCCTTGTCCTGTAGGAAGCCAGATTCATCTTCTAGTCAGATGTCCCCAACTTCTCTTTCCTGTTCTCATTTCCTCTCTTTGATCTAGCCCCAAAATGATTCCAAAATGATGGCTTTAAGATATGTCATGTTTTCCTTCACCCCATTTCAGACACACTGGAGGCTTCTGCCTCTTATACTTGATCTCCAGTTCTCTGACACTGCCTTGCGACTCAGTCCCTCTGAACTACTTACTGGTACTCCCTCTTATGGGACACACTCAGTATGACTTGGTTTGCTTTATGCTGGAATTCCAGTGACATCGCCATGAAGAACAGGTGTAGGAGTCAATAAAACCAGAGCCTTGTGACCTGTGAGGGCATCAGAGTAGGCATAGCTTGTCATTGTCCTTGTCAGACCCATCATGCCCCTCTGCATGGACATGGGTTCCCTGTTAGAGCCAGTCAAGCATGTCAGTCTGCACAACCTGGATCCAACCCCAGCTGAAACCTTTAACACAAGGCAGGAACCGAGATGTGGGTTCCAGGAGCTTGGGAGCCAGCACCCTGGCCAGGTCTGGCTTCTTGCTGCCTCTACACTGCCACCTATCACCTTCTCTCTTTTCTCTTTGCCCATTGATTAATTGAGGCCTTTTGTTAGAGTGACAGAAGACTAAATACACTTACCTTGCTGGCCTACCTATTAATCCTTAAACATGCTGAAGTTTATCTTGCCATGAGGCCTTTAGTCTTCCCTAGATTATTTTTTTTTTTCAGTGCATGTGTGTGGTCTGCTTCTTTACTTGGGTGTTACACCAGGTACAGCTTTGTCATTTACGGCAGTTTGAGTGAGATGTCCAGCATTGAACACTTGATCTCCAGCTGGTGGTGCTCTTTGGGAGGTGTGGCCTTGCTGCAGGAAGTACGTCACTGGGTGTGGGCTTTGAAGTTTCAAAGATCTTTCAAAGGCCATTCCCGTTCCCTCCGTGCTGTGATTTAAGATGTGAGCTCTCAGCTTCTGCTCTCAGCATCCATCCCTTGCCCCCATGTCTTCACTCCACCATCATGAACTCTAGCCCTCTGGAGCCATAAACAAACTCTTCCTTCTATAAGTTGCCTTGTTGTGGTGTTTTATCACAGCAACAAGAAAGCGACTAATTGTCTCCTGATTAAATATTGCAATCCCCCACCCCACCCCTAGTCACCACTGTAACTCCTGTATTTCTCCATAACAGTTGCCACAACAAGCAGTTAATCACTCACAGAGCAATCATGCCTGTCTTACATTGCCCACTGAAGGGCAACAGCTTTAACATGTTCGCTATGTACCCCCAAACCTGTAATGGTACCTAGCACCCTGCAGCTACAGTGTGGGTTTCTGAGGAATGAACAGATGAGAATGAATGAGATGAGATGAGATAAATTCAGAGTCCTAAGAGTTTGGACACAGACACTGATGCTGGACTCTGCTCCAACCATATCCAGATTGGCTGGCATGGATTCAAGGGCAAAAAGCCAAGGAGACCCACATAGACTTACACTTGCACCAGGCCTCCTGTGTCCCTTGTGTGAGATAGACACTAATATCCAGGCCCTGCTCCAGTTTCATTTCCCCAGGAAACCCAACCCAGCCCTCTACCCAGCCTTCCCCACCACTGCCATCTCTGTTGACAGCCCCCATGTGCATGCTCCATAGTTCCCCTTCCTTGTTTGTTCCTGTCTCTCCCATGACACTGAAAGCACCAGGAGCAGGGGCTGCCATAAAGCCTCTTTGTGTTCAGTAGGATAACCCTGGACCAAAGGAACAAGGTTCCTTGTCTGGACCTGGACATGGTCACTGACTGTTCCTGGCCTCTGTGTGGTGGGACATCCCCTGGCAGAAAAAAAAGAGACGCAAGTGTGCAGCATCCCCTGAGCATGATTAGTGCCCGTTTGGAAGGCACTGAACAAAGAGGGCATTGTCTGCTGACTTGCTCGCTCACATACGGCACAGCCTTGTCCCTGTGCCTACTCATTCACCCAGTTTATTGAATTCCCCCTGGCTGCCAGCTTCTGTGATGGGCGCTGGAGACAAGGAAAAGACCCAGAGCTGATGATTCAGGCGCAGAGTCACGTTGCATCTCATGTTAAGTCAGAGCAGGCTGAGAGAGGTGACCCCAGGATCCCTCTCCTTTTATCTTCGGTCTGTAAGCTGTCTTCACCCCCATGCTGCTCCAGCTAGGAATCCAGACACCAGCCAGTTTTGACAGACTGCTGTGCTTGCAAACAGCAGATGCCTCAGAACCTGAAAACCACCTTACCCATCCCTTTTCTTAAGGAAGACCCACCTCCACCATCCCTTATCTTTTCTGGTTCAGCCTTTCCAGATATGACTCACAGAGCCCCTCTCCAAATCCCTAGGACTGCCGCATGAATCTAGCTAGGTGGGCAGGCTCTGCTGACGCAGTGCCCAGCCCACCCCAGCCTGAGGTCTGCGGATTAGGCTTCAAGATCACCTAGGGCAGTTCCAGACAGGGAGTGGCAGGGCTGGCTGAGTATGGCAAGGGTGAGATGACTAGTCAACCAGATGGGCAGCCAGAATATAGGACCTCAGCAGGGTGGGGCTGCCTGGACTTCCCAAGCAGCTTTTGTGTAATTATTAATTTTAATGTGTAGGTGCTTTTATTTTCACATAATAATTCTGATAATGCAAGCAATTAGTTATGTTACCTAGTTTTAAATAGGTAATGGTTAATAATCATTTTTAAATAGGTAAAGGATGTGCCAGATGTGGCAGTTCGTGCCCAGTCCTGAGGAGGCTGAGGAAGGAGGATTCCAAGTTCAAGGACAGCTTGGGCAACATAGAAACCCTGTCTCAAAACAAAGAGATTTTTAGCACTGTAGTCTAGTACACAGGGTATAGCAGATAGACCTGGCTAGTCATCTTTACGTACAAAGCATTTATTGTCCTATTGGATTACTTCCTTGCAACACATTCCCAGGAGTGGAATTAGAATGGAAAAAAAAGGGGGGGTATGAGCAGTTTAATAGCCCTGGAACCCTAAAGGGCTGTGCTAATTCACACTTGAGCTGGCAGTATGTTTAGGTTGGTTTTACCATATAAGCAGCATGCACTGTTATAACTTTGCTAATGTTCGCTAATTTAGTGGGTGTAAAATGGCACATCACGGTTCCTCTAATTTGCCTGATTATAGTGAGGGTGAGCCTGCCTGTAGGTGCTAATGTAAGTATCTCAGTGACAGGCTCCCCATAGCCTCTCAGCCACTGTTCTGGCCTGTGTCTCCACATCACTGTCAGCCTCTGTCTATCTTTACACTCTTCCTTAAACCTTCCTATCTCCATCTCTCAGCTCCTCTGGGGTATATGCAGTCAGGGATGTGGCCCCTTCATGGAGGTCCCAGGCAAGTCCTGCTTACCTGGAAGCTAGCCCTGGACACAAGCCTTTTCCCCAGGGAAGCTACACCTCTGAAGTCCGATGGTGCCCATCTTTCCACTAGGGTCTCAACAGTGGCACTGGGGTCTAAGAAATAGCTAGAAATAGCCAGACTGTCCTTTAGTGACCCTCTCCAATGAGGTGTCCTAAGTGCCACACCTCAAGGCAACCTGCCAAATGGGGTTTCATGACTGGGGAGTTGGAAATCTGTGGTCTAAAAGAGCCAATGAGTGGGCCCCTCAAAGTTCAGATGTGTGCGCAACAGAGGTGACAGTAGCTCTTTCACTCCAACCAGCACTGTGCCTAAAGTTATAAAAGAACTTAGCCTTCAAGCAGAAAACCTTGGCCCCAGGCAGACAGAGGCCACTACCAGTACCCTATGGAACAGCAGGTCCAGGTCTGGGCTCTTGCCATGACCTACCTTCCAGTGGCACCAGGAGGATTTGAGACAGGCATCAAGATACCTGATGTCTTGATGATGAGGGAAGTGTGCTCAGATGCATATGGTGAATGCCCATGGAGGGCAAATGGTTGCTCCCTGGCAACACACCTGCCCCCGGGCAGCACACCTGCCCCTAGCAACTAGTCCACAGAGGCAGGCCAGTCTGGAAATTTCAGGCCTCTGCAAGCCTACTAGACCTGCGAGTGATAAGAAACACTAGAACCGTAGACACGGAAGCCAGGCAGGACTCAACCCTCAAGTGCGACTCCCTCGCTTCAACTTCTAGCAGCTTTAAATGTGCTATTCGAGAAGCATATGCCCATTCTAGAGTGTTTGCAAAGCATCAACAAATATAAAGGGAATATCAACCTTTTCTCCGCTCACCCAAGGTAACTGCTTTTCTGACTCTGCTTCACTTTTGTCTGCACTCCTTGCTGGCACCACCAACCATGACAACCTTCTGTCTGCTTCCTTGCTTTAGGTTATGAGCACCCAGGCTCATAAAGGAACAGGGAAATGTCCTTTGTGAACACTCCCCGCCCCAGGCAGGGTTTCTGTGTGTAGCTTTGGAGCCTATCCTGGAACTAGCTTTGTAGACCAGGCTGGCCTTGAACTAAAAGAGATCTGCTTGCCTCTGCCTCCTGAGTACTGGGATTAAAGGCGTGTGCTACTACTGCCCAGCTCTTCATGAATACTTCCAATGACTGCATACCAGCATTTTGAAGGAACATTCTTTATTTATACTAACAGTTGGATTATTAAATATGAAACCACAGTATGGTCAACATTTTCATGTCATGTTTTCAACCACAGTTTGACTCTTCTCTTAGCTTAGTGTTCCAACCATGATATATTTATACAATTATATATTAACATTATATTATAATAATATATTATAAATATATACTAGACTTGTATATTATATATATGCTGTAAGACTCTGCATATTTCAACTTTGCTTTCTTGGGTGATTGAATTCACACACATGTCTACCTCACCACACACCAGCAATGATACCAAGAAATGTTTCTTATTTAGAAGCTGGTAAGTCTACTGCCTTCTTGTGGAAAAAGATTTATTTTTATTTTTGTGTGTGTCTGTGTGTTTTGGCTATTTGTGTAGGGTGTGACTGTGTGGTGACAGTGGAGGCTTTGGGCCCTCTAAAGCTGGACTTACAGATAGTGAACCACCTAATGTGGACGCTAGGAAGCAGAATGAGGTTCTCTGCAAAAGCATCTCTGCAAAAGCTATTAACTCCTGAGCTGTCTCTCCAGCCCCTATTGTTTTCTTTTAATGCTGGGTCAATGGAAGCCTGCATAAAGAAATTCATAAATGACATACTGAAGGCCATTCTGGGAGTGGGGCATTTCCTCTTGACTTTGAAGCTTCTGGTCTGCCATGCTCTCTAGACAGGGAGGCGGACGAAGCCATATCACACACACAAGAAGCAGTCACTGCCTGCTCCCATCCTGTGGAAACCCAGGGTCCTCATCTCACCTTTCACTTCTGTTCTCTAGCTGTGGGAAGTCAAGGAGAAACTTGGACTTGAGTCACAGGGGTACCATTAATAGATTTTTAAGTATAGAGGCCAAGTTTCACAAAGATGCTTCTGGTAGGCTGGCTCAGGGAAGACTGGAGACGGAGGCCGGTTGGGAAGAGAGCGCATGTACAGAATGTGATCCACAGAAAGGCCTGGCATGGGTGCATATGCATGTGTGGTTGTGGGCATGGGCAGTGAAGAGCATTGGGGGTCCAGGGAGGCCTCCCACAGAGCCCTCTTCACTGTGAAAGGGCCATTTTTATCTACTACACGTCAGGCAAAACTTACGCCAATTTCCAAAGACTTCACCTCAAATCTAGAAAATAAGAGAGAGGACGGTATGGATTACGTTATATTTAAAACAAGCCCACACAATGCCTGTAATTTTTTATTCTGACTCCATAATTATAGCCCGAGACCAGCCAGATCACAGTTATCCCCACATCGACCCGCTGCTGGGACACATTGAATTAGAGGGTTTGCTGCCCTTGGAGAGTCTATTTTAGATGCCCTGCACTGGCAGGTAACAGGCCTTTCACAAGGCCCATCTTGTTGGAGCCCCTCCCAGGCAGCCTGCTCAAAAGGCCAAGTCAGCAGCAGTTTCTGAGAAGGCAACTGAGGGTGGGGAGAAGCTAAGATGCTGTGGTATTGCCCAAGGTCTGAGCCCAGGGCTTAGAGCATCAAGGCAAGCTTGGGAGCAGGCGTGGATCAAGCTCATCTTAGAGCCTCTGCCCTCAGCAAGATTCCAGAATGCTCCTCAACGTCAGCCCCTGATCTGGATTGGATGGATGGATGGATGGATGGATAGGCCAGGCCACTACTTGGTGGTTTGGAATTGCTTTGTTGCCCAAAGTGACCAAATTGAAAAAAGAAGAGAGGAAAGAAAGAAAGGAGAAAGGGAAGTATGGGAGAAAGGAGAGAGGGAGGAAAACCAAAAGAACGCACTATAGCCAGTTACATGGATAGTTCCTGTCACCAACCATGCCTGGGCCCATTAAGATTCCCCTCCCTTCCCCTTCTTTCCCCTCCCTTCCCCTTCTTTCCCCTCTGTGTGATGATACCTCAGACAGAGCCAAGGTGGGATTGGGCCCCCGAATATGAACCTATATCAACACTGGTGGTCAGAGGAGCCCTTCCAGGCTGAGTCCAGCCTCCTGGCAGCCCTTTGGGGAAGATAGAGTGGCACCATTCATCCAAATATACATACATACATACATACATACATACATACATACATACATACATACACATACACACACACACACCACACACATATCTGGCTCTAAGACACTGTGCGCAGCCTTCTTATTTACTCACATCATTCTACCAGGTAATCCTATCCAGGATAAACACAGCTTCCATTTTAGATGTGAAGACATGAAACTCAGAGAAGTGAAATGCACCACTAAATGCTACCCACCTCACAAGTTAAGGAGAGAGATCTAGAACCCAGCTGTCAGAATACCACAGGCCACTCAACTGGCCTGCCACTGCCAGGTCTGATCCAGCAGCCCCTTGGCTGATCCCACACCATTGCTGAGTACCTGGACCTGAGGAAGCCTAGCACAGCACCTACGTCTCAGTATGATCTCTCCTGGAGCACCGCTCCCAAATCCCCACCAAGCCAGGTTCCCTAGACCCTCATTTTTAGGGCCCCACATAGATTGATGATTCCCTCTTTCTCCTTGATGCATCTTGCACATAGTCCTAGTTTTGCCATGAAGGTAGACATGACTATCTCTGCTAGACTTCTCAAGACACGGCTTGAGTCTTATCTCTCTGTTACTAGGTCATACATGGCCCGCAGGTAAGTGCTCCCAACTGTCCCTTGTAAGAAAAAAGGAGTCTGGAAAACAACTGGCCTTCAAAACTTTACTCAAAGTTCATCCTATGAGGCCTTCCTCATGGCTCACATGGATGGAGCTAACCTTAACCTTCTGGCTTATCCTCCAGAAACGGGGGGAGGGGGAGCCATTATTCTCTGTGGCCCCCTGCCTCGCACAGATCTGGTACCTAACTATGTCAGTAAACATAGAATTGAATTGCTCTTTACAGTTACACACACACACACACACACACACACACACACAAAGACTCAGATGGTTACAGGCACCTAACCTGAACCAGCCAGCTGGGCAGAAACCACCAGGAGCTGGCATGTGAGGACTGTTTGCTCACTAAGAATGGGAGCACTGAAATAAAGCCTAACTTTAAAAAAGAAACACATACCATAGGTATTTTATTTATATAACACTGCTCCATTTTTAGGTCACAACCTCCTCAAGGTGGGCCCTGCCCGCCCACAGGCCCCTTCTGCACCCCACCCAATAATCATGACTCTACCTGCCCTCTCTTTCCCCTCCTGTTTGCTCCTGCAGGGTTTCCCTAGATTGCAGGGTATAAGCTTCCAGACAGCCTGGGGGCCCGTCTCAGACCTAGGTCCAGACTCCTTCCCTCCCTTCATTTCTCCCTCGGTGACCCAGAAGTTGGTAAGTATCAAGTTGGAGCCAGACCTGGATCTCTGGGACAGAAAATATGGCAGCCAAGGCCATCAGTCTGTTCCTTGGTTGGCCCAGTGCCAGGAAGGCTGACAACTGGATGCATGGGAGGAGCTAGGTTCTGCCAAGCCAGAGGACCCCACTCCACAGTTCAAACAGCAGCGGGGTGGCTTTGGGTTAGAATATGGGAAGAAGGATTGTTGGAACCAGGGTTCTTGTCTTGAACCCTGCCTTCACTGTGGTCGTCAACATTTACAAGATTCACTACCCCCGCAACCCACCCTCGACCCCACCCCCACCCCACCCACAGTCCTGAGCCCAACTCTTCCATGGCCTAAGGAATGTCACCTGCTGAAAGGACCAGTCTCACGGTGAGGCCAGGAGGTTCAGAGTGAGCCCCTATAAAGCCTAGCAGCAGGAAGGAAAGGTTAGAGGTCATCCATAGCTTTGTCCTGACATGTCCTGCTTGTCCTCAAAATCATTTTGTGAACCCAAACCTCAAGTTCCAGGTGGCTTCACCCTGGTTTTGTGAGCCACCCAGACGAACCCCTCAGGAAAGGAGCCAGTGGATCAGAAAGCAATGCTGATGATGACATCTAAGGGTCAGGGTTCCTTCTGTCACCTGCTCCTGCCCTCTCTGCTCCCTCATCACTCACCCTCCTCTCCATCCACAGCTTTGCCACCATGGGTCCCTCATTGGGACACAAGAACCAACACACCCCTGGCAGGATTCCTGTTCCTAGCAGAATATCAGGTAGGAGGAAACTGCATTGTTTGAAAGAGGCCTGCACAAGCCCAAGGCACTGGGCCTTTCTGTCACAACACAGGCCCCCAACAGACCATAGCTGTGGTTTGCCACGGCAGGGACAGTAAATTGAGAAGTTTTGTAGCCATCAATGTGAAGTGGCCAACCACCAGACACTGTCACAGCCCAGCATGGGCAGGAGGAGCTCATTCTCAGATGCCCTTCAGCCTGCAGGCTTGGACTGCTAAGCCTCAGAAACCCTTCTCAGAACAGCACCACTAGGCCCAGGGCAGAGGTTACTGCCCTGCACTCTTGACATGAGTATGGTGGCCTGGGCTCATGCCACAATCCTGGTCTTGTGAGGAGGGGTCCAACAGCACTGGGCACTCAGTGCCTGTGGCACCAGGTCACAGCTTCCGGCCTCTGAAGTGTGCCTTGACTACTGTCAATGTTACCTGGAGGTGGGGCTGTTAGGATAAGTCTGACTCTCACTTGGCCTTGGTGTCCATCCTCACCACGACCTCAGCAAGGAGGACCTTGGGGAGTAGTAGACAGGAGGGAGCTCTCAGAGCTTTGGAAGAGTTGTGTCCCAGAGAGGGGAAGCTGTTTCCAGGCTCCTGAGTGTTCTACTTCACTCCATACAGGAGTGTGGCCCACCTGCAAGGGTCTGGCAACAGGGAAGATATGAGGAATCTTCTGCTGAGTTCTTCTCTCAGTCTTTCTAGGCAAGGTCTCTTTTCCAAGACTCTCCTGGACTACCTGATGAAGACTTGGAGGGTGTAAAGAACCATCCAACACCCAGGGAATGTCTCAGGCTTCTGCTGGCATGTTGTGTACTCCAGGTCAGCCCTTGAACTTCCAGCCAAGAGTCGCTGGGATTTCTAATACAAGCCAGCACATCTATCTTCTAACCCAAGTCTGAGGACTGAACTTAGTCATCATGCTTACCCAGAAAGCACCCCTCACCATCACTTTGGCTGCTGCAAAAGACTTTTTTTTTTTTAAGTTTTAAAAACAAACAGTTACATACATGAGACAATGAAACAAACTTGAGTGTGGGAGAAAAGACCATTTTTCCACAGAAGATGATACTGTAAAAGTATCTCTCTCTCTCTCTCTCTCTTTTTTTTTTTTTTTTTTTTTTTTGCCTGACAAGCTACAAATTCACCGTGGGACATTCACCCAGACAATATTTATTGTGCATCTACTATGTGTTCTAGGCATAGGATGATCCACAGGTGAACATACACTCTCATGGCTTGTTTTCTTAGACATGGGAGAGAGACAAAACATAGAAGTAAATCGATAAATTAAGGAGCAAGTAGAAGAGGAAGTATAATGGAGAAAATCCAAGGATGACAGGGAGAATGCCAGGTGGATGGGGGGGGGCAATTTGAAGCAGTGTAAGATGTGTTTCTAAGAAAAGATTTGAGTCAGAGAAAAGACAGCTAGAAGCCAGTGTAGCTAGATGAGAGGGAGTCAGTTGCTCTCAGTCACAGGAGATTCTGCCCTCCTGGGGATATCTGGCAATGTCTGGAGACATTTTTCATCGTCACAGCTGGAGAAGGAGTTGCTATTGGCATGCATAGAATAAATGCCTTATCGTCCAGCAACAGCAGCTCATTACAGCACAACTATTCCATCCAAATTGTCCATAGTGCTGAAGTCAAGGCTTCCTGGAGTGAGGGGGGCAGAGGAACAGGAGACAAAGTCAGGGATGTAGATGCTGACCAGAGAGCCAGAGTTGTTTTGGAACCAGAGAAGCTGATTCAGAAATTCTTATGGAAAAATATGTGAGACTAGCTTGGGACAAAAATGATCAGAAAGAATGAACAAGAGTGAGTAGCCTCAGAGAATCTTATATAAAAATCCCATGGCACATGGCTTATTTTTTTCAATATATAGAGAGTCTGACAAATGAGAGTCTCTCCCTCCCTCCCTCCTTCCCTCCCCGCCACTCTGCCTCACTCTCCCTCTGTGTGTGTATTTGTGTCTGTGTCTGTATCTTGTACTTTTGAGACATGATCTCTGTGTAGTCCTGGCTGTCCTGGAGCTTGATGTGTAGAACAGACTGGCTTTAAACTTACAGAGATCTGCCTGCCTCTGTCCCCCAAGGGCTGGGATTTAAAGCCTGCACCACCAATGCCTAGGTCAGAAAAGAAAAATAAATAAATAAATAAGCAAACCTCTTAAAAGAGGCTTTCTTTAAAACAAAATGAGAAAGAATCAGAAACCCTACAGAAAAAGATTAAAAAGACTATAAACACAAGAGAAAACGCCCAATATTACTCACAACTTAAAGTAATACACGGCTGTTATAACTGAGCAGTAGAGCTTAACATTCATCAGGCCCTAGCATCCCATAAATGAATGAATGGATGGATGAATGAATAAATGCCATGAAAAAGCATTTTTTAAAGATAACAGAACAAAGGTTGAGTATGATTCTACACAGAGTTGCCCAGGTGTATGTGAGATCCGGCCCAGGCACAGCTCTTAAAACACACCCTAACAGAGCCTCTTAAAAAGCAAATTGCTTCATGTTGGTATCCCAGAATCAAATACTCATCCTTTGAGCAAGCATGTCATTCAAGGAACATACTTTTCTTACTTATGTGCACAAAGACCAACACACAGATTCCTCTTGGGTATCACCAGCCATATGAAGTAACCTAAATGTTCACCAGTGGGGTACATGTTCACTCCATGGTGCATACTTATAGTGGAACATAAGCCCCTGTTTAAAAGATGGAGACTCACTCTCAGACCTTCCAAAAGAAATGAAAGCGTATGTCCACAAAAATAAAGCATCCAGAGACTTCTATAATAGCTTTATTCATAATAGCCCCCAAACGTCCACCCAAAGAATAGAATAGATGAATTACAGCATGGTCATACGATGGATTACTACATGACAACAGAAATAAATGAATGAACAGATACACACAGCAACAGAAATAAATTTCAAAAGCAAAGTAAATCAAAGAGTATGAACTATGTGATGCCATTTCTGTGATGTTCAGGGGGTAAAACCAAGCCACACAGACAAACCAGGACCTGCCTGCCCAAAGGAGGAATAGATTTCTGGAAGAGATGGTAAATCTTTTCAGGGGAGGGTAATGGAATCAGGGTGTAGTGTACAAAGTAGATGCCTTTGTCAAAATCACTGGACTACACATAATTTAGGTTGTGCCTTCTACAAAATTGGACTGTATCTTTTTTAAAAAAATATCTTCATTATTTTATGTACATAAATATTTGCTACATGTATGTCTGCACAACACATTCATGCCTGGTGCCCTTGAGGGCCAGAAGAGGATAGTGGGTCCCTTGAAACTGGAATTACAGTTGTTTGTGAACCACCATGTGGGTGCTGGGAACTGAGTTCAGGTTTTCTGGAAGAATAGTTGTTAACCACTGAGCCATCTCTCTATACCCTTTGATTTGGTTTTAATTCAAATTCAAAATTAACTACTGAGTGAAAAAATTGCTAGCCAAGCTTAATATGCCTTGAAATGGAATAACCTCCAAATAAATGATTTTATGTGGGGTGGAAGGGAAGAAACAAGACAGAATACATATTGTCTGGGATTCTATCTGCCCTAAAGAGGCGTTTTTTAGATATAATCTTGGGTATGTGCAATGTTTCTTGCTCTGTGAGCAAGTGTTGACAATTACCTTTAGGGAGGGGACATGGGGGACTCAGGTCTGAAGTGGAAGACACATTAAGATAGGCCTTTGTCCTGTTGTCATTTCTTAGTTTGCTCATATTAATTTTTGTTACTATGAAGCCTGATTTAAATCCTTGGATAACAGGGTGTTCTGAGGTTGAATTCTAACCTCTCTCTACCCTTGGTAGGTGTAAGGAAGGATGGGGCAGCCCAAGGTTCCAAGTTGGAAGTGGTATTTGGACAGGCAGATCATGTATGATTCCTCCAAGCTCCCGAGTGCCTGGGTTCTACCTGGTTCCAGACACCAGTGGAAATTAACTGAAAATTTGGTTGCAAAGATTTCTTCAGGCAGACATGTCACACTTCCAGTCCCTCCTGTAATGTGGGGGATTAGTGTGAGTAAAAGGATTGTGAATGTGAAGAGGGTAAATCCTCCCCTCATAGGCTGAGAGACAAGGCTTTTAAGATGCTATGGGACTGGGACAAGGTCACTGGGAAGAAGGGAGCCTGCTCTGGAATGAGACAGCCAGATACATATTGTCTGTTTCTCACCAGACAATCCAGTAGATTGATTTTATTTTTATAAATAAGGATATTTCCATGTTCTTACCAAGAGTATCTTTATCGATTTCAGGAGTGATTCTTGGTGAGTTGGTGTCCTGCCTCTCTACTGCAAGCAAGGGGTTTTGGGAGACGTGACTTCTCTTGTCCCAGGCAGATGCCCCAGAGAAACTGAGCTTAGAGGAAGCAGGGAAGGAGACCCATAGGCTGCCTTTGGAGACACCTAATTTGGTGATCAGAGGGTAAGAAGCCCCTGGGCTTTGGCCTTTGGAATGAAAGCTCTTTATGCACTCCTAAGTCAAAAGACAACAATGGTCAAGATTTTGTGTTCAGCTAATTGTGACCCCAAATGTCTGGGTCTCAATAAAACATGTTAAAGACAAATATAGGTGGTGGCCAAAGATGCTCTTCTCTGCAACTGGCTGAACCTCAAATGGGAGACAAAAGTCATGGGCTTGCTCTCAGCCAGTGCACAGGCATGGAAACAGGAAAGTGATGCTGAGGAGGAGTTGTAGATGGCAGAGGAAAAGGGTAGTCACCTACGATAAGGGTCCCCAACTCTGGGAAAGGCCCTTAGACTGTCTAGTCTGACCCTTTCACAGTGGAAACAGATGCCCAGAGTGCGTTTGCTCCATGCCACATGTGGGACCCGACTGGGTATATGGCACATAATATAATCACAGTCGCCCAGTGGGCCCCTCAGAGGAAGCTTGGCCCTTGGAAAGTGGAGGCAGTGCTGAAATTCATTGATAGCCAAGCCACCTGCTCTCTCGCTATCTGCTGATGTTTTCCTGTGGCATTCTGTGGAGATGGAGCCACCAAGTGGCCCAGGAAGATGACACCAGACACTGTTGCTTACCCACCAGCTCCCCCTACCTTGCCTTCTCTCCTGCTAGAATCTAGAGTTTCATCTGTTTAGTCAATGGCAATCCCTTGATCAGGAAATACAGGCTAATTCCCAATTCATGGCATCGCCACTGAAACCCATCTCTGTCAGTGGCTGGTCAAAAGAAACACATGTGACCTGGTTCTACCCAACGAAACATAAAGGGAAGTCTCCACAGGGCTTCTGAGAGAAGCTGTGTTTTCCCTGAAAAGAGAAAGATACACTTTGACACCATCGGACACCCCCAGCTCCTGCACCCTCTCTTCATTCCTAGAAGGAACACGGACAGAGGTAGATGTGACCCACGGCTCCAGTGAGAGGGCAAAATTATGACTCCCTAAGGATGACGGAGTGGACTATGGAGGCCAAGCCTTTGGTGGTATAAGTGAGTCACTGCATGATCTTACCTCTGCACTTCGATTAAGTAAACATCATTGTCTTAACAGCCAACTTACTGTCCCCTGGGGTTTCATTTACTTACAGCCCAAAGCAATCCATGTGACATGTTGACACACCTCCACACAGATGTAAGAAATGTCACTCGGCCAGAGCCTTAGGTCATCCTCTTCTACTATGGGTCCTGCTCTCCTGATAGCATGTAGGACTGGAGTCCTGCACTCACCCTACCAAGTCCTCTCCTCCCCATTGGCCACGCTACTTATCTTTAAGTACCCTCTTGGGATGCTTTTCTGCCCTGATCATTCCCACTGCATCAAGCACATGCCCATTCTATACAGATCAGTCCTTGGTCATTCATGGTGACCTGCTCTGGCTCAGCCACAGTGCTGGCTCTAGACCCAGCAGCAGTTGAGGACTTCAGTCACAATGGGACTGTGGAGATCAGAGAGTTGGGTAAGGAGAGGCCATCAATGTGACATTATGGTCACTATCTCTATCACACTCCTCAGGGAGAGTCTTAAGGAGACTCTTAAGGAGTCTCTCTGCTTCAGCACCATCCTGAGCCCATCTCAGAGGGGGCAACTGGAAGGCCTCATGTTTAGGGATCTTTCCTGGGTAAGCAGGGCCTTAGGGCAGGCTGGCTCTCATAATCTAGAGGAAGGAGAAAGGGGTTTACAGCAAGAGGCCTATCTTTATTGAAACCAAAACTGTCACTAGCTGGACTTAGAACTTGTCCCTTGGCTACTCTAAGCCTTGTTTTTCTTCTAGAACAAGAGAGAATCCTAATGTCTGCTGTCTCACGGGGTAGCCGCAAACATGGAATATGATAACTGGCAGATTCACCAGGTCCAGGAAGGCCAAGCACCCAGGAGGTGGACAAGGAGTAACTGTTTATTCATCTACCTCCCCCTGTCTCCTCCACAAGGCACAAAATCACAGACCAGTCAGCGCACTGGAACTTTCCATAGCAGACAGAGTATTTGACAAGAGTAAGCCTTCAACAGTGTGGTCAGGAGTTGTCCCTCTCAAAGAAGCAGGCACATACTTGGCCTTTGATGGGGATTCCTTGGGTCCCCATACTGTCTTTCTGCCCAGAAAAATGACATCCGTGGACCTTATCTACCCACCAGAGCTTCTTTTCAGCAGGGAAGAGAGTGTCACAGAGGGACAAAGGAGAGTTTCCTGTCCTATCTCCTTTTCATTCCAAGTGTCCTATGGGTTCCCATGGACATTCGGGTGTAATTCCCCATACTGTCAGGTCAGTCAATTTACACTAGCAGGGCCTGTCTGCTCAGGGACCAACAAACCACTTAGTCTCAACCACTCTCTGGTGCCACCAGGCCTGGCCACAATGCACACTCAGCAAGGGAAAGGCCTTCCCAGAGGAGCTCAGACTCCAGCAGGAGCTCAGACTCCAGCAGGACAGACTAACAGCAGTGGCCCAGTCCTTGGAGATGAGCTGCTGAATCTGCTCCAGGTCTAGCCAAGGGGAGACTTAGGTAACCCACTTTGATACCAACCCCCAAAGAGACACCATTGTCCATCCTTGGAGTATGATCCCAGCTGTACGTGGCTGGCAGGAAGAGGATTCCCCGAAAAATCAAACAGGGGTTTTTCTCAGGAGCCTTGGCCAGGGGGCTGAGCAGCTTCTGTCCAAGAAAATAAAGGGATCTAGGAGTCAGTGGGAGGTGGGAAAGGGGCTTGAATTGTTAATTAACATGAAACAAGGCAAGTAGGGGACAGGTCAGCCAAGGGTGAGCAGACATGTCATGATGTCAGCACCTCAGGTGGCTCAGCCTTTGGTGATGGCACCATGTAGGGTCCAGGTCTTCAGGAGGCCTTGAGTTCCGCTCTCACTCTGGCAGTGGGAAGCTGTTAAAGATCAGAGTTCAGTCCTGGATAGGAAGTCCCTTCAGAGTGACAGAGATGACCTGGGGCATCCAGAAGAAGCATGGGGGCTGGGCTCTCATCCCAGTGATCTGATCTCCATGTAGACACCATGAGAACAAGCATGTGAGAACCAGAGCCCAGCATGGGACCAGTAAGTAGTCTCTCAAAGCCACATGGTACAGGATCTTGAGTCCTGGTCCCTGTTTCCTGCCTGGCCCAGAGGGCATGGCAGGGTCCCAGGAAAGATGGGCTTTGCAGCCTCTCAAAGGGACTTGCTTCTCTTCTGAGCCTATCTTCCAGTCACCTATTACCATCTAGGAATCTGATCCTGGAGAAAGAAGTGGCTAGTTGGCTAGGTCTTCTTGGGGTGTTGGCATCATTGGATCACACTGGGGTCCGAGCACCAGTGTTCTATGCAAGGTGTGCCAGAAGGTCCATAGTCCTCAAAAGGGTAGGGGGTGCCAATGCTTGTGCTCTTGGGGCTCTTCCTAAGTGTTAATACTTGTTAAATTAGCCCAGTCAGGGAAAACATCCAAGTTAAATATGGACCGTCCCCAGGTGTTGACTGACAGAAACACACATACAATTCCAATGAAGTTCATCATGAATCCTGCTTTTACCTACAGAATAAAAACAGGATCAGTGAGCAACACAGGTCTTGTCTGGGCCTTGTGTTCCTGTATTCAGGGCCCCCCTCATCCCCAGCCAAAGCAATTCAAGTGTCATTGTTGCTGGAGGAATTCATGGGAAGGAGTTGGCTCAGGTAGGTTCTCTACACCAGTTATGGCATTGGAAAATTACTTCGGACAGGTGTTGTGAGACACCCACCAATCCTGTGACTCTCCGGCTCTTTCTGCCACCCAGGCTACATGCCTTCCTAACTGTCATGGGCCATCACTTCAATGCACTGGCACAAACTTTTTGCTGGGGCTCGGATCAAATTTGCATCGTGTGGTTTCTGGGATCCATTTCTTTAAAGAAAACTCAAGAGGAGCCCCAGAGTGCCCAAGGTAAGGACCAATCTGACTCCCCAGTTCACCTACTCTCTTATCCTTAGCCCAGAGCCACAGAGTTACTCTTCCCCCCACTAGAGGTGAGAAAGCTAAACCTGGCTTGCAAAGTTCTGCCTGTAACTGTTTGCTTCCAAGGCATCACTGACTCCCAAGCAAATGGGCATGTCATCCACGCGTCCCTTCTTCAGACACCCCACAGGCCTCTCTGACTACGGTCTCCCTCCTGAATGTCCTCAGGGTTCTTGCTAGTTGTGAATTCTGATGTCATATGAGGGTCCCACTCCATCCCTTCCAAGCATTCAGCAAGGACTTCCTGGGACACACAAAGGTTTCTCCAGATAGTACCTTCCATGGGGACAAAACTCATATGAAATACAAGATCATTTCAATAAGTAAGAAAGGCTGCACCATAAATCAAAATGCCAAATGCAGGTCTAAGTTTTCTGTGGTACTCTCAGGTCACATGAGGGCCTTCTATTATTTTTTCCATGTTCTTTCCTTGTGTGTGTGCAGATGTGCTCGCTCATGCTGGTGTTGAGTGTCTTCCTCCATAATTCTCTACCTTTAAATATTTTTAGATATATTTTATGTGTCTGAGTGCGTTCCCTGTGCATACGTGCATGCACGCATGCACATGCGCGTGCGTGCATGCGTGTGTGTGTGTGTGTGTGTGTGTGTGTGTGTGTGTGTACACAATGTGCGTGCCTGGTGCTTGAAGAGCTATAGATAATTGTAAACCACTATGTGGGTGTTGGGAACTGGACCTGGGTCCTCTGTAAGGACAGTGAGTGCTCTTAACCACTGAGCCATCTCTCCAGCCCTCTGCTTCATGAAACTGAGCCTGAAGTTCACTGATTTGGCTATACTGGCTAGCCAAGGAGTCACTGAGATCCTTCTGTTTTCACTACCCTAGCCCTGGGGTTACAGGCATGCAGCACCATGCCTGGCTTTTTGTGTGGGTGCTGAGAATCCAAACTCGGGCCCTCATGTTTTCACAGCAAGTGAGCCATCTCCCCAGCCCCAAATGCCATCCTTTTGAAATCTATACATCATTCATAAATGGGACATCCTTTATACCAATAACATCCAGCAGGAACAAGTAAAAGGAGCTATTACCATATCAACAATTTTGAGGTGTCCATAGGCAAACACGATGGCATTAGGCGGGGTGGCCACAGGCAACATGAAGGCAAGTGATGCACTCATGGTACAGGGAATCATGACGTACAGTGGATGGATGCCGATGGAGCGAGACTGGAGAGACACACAACACTGCAACTCACAGGACAGAACACACAGGAGCTCCAGGCCATACTTCAGAAGCATTTCCCGAGTCTTGGGTTCCATTCCAACCTTTACAGCTGTGTCTGGTTAGTCCCTCTGAACTTTATACTTCTCTACATGATAACTACTGACCACAAAAGGCTGAGCTCAGAGGCCACCTCCCCTGGAGGCTTTTTTTGGAACCCCTCAAATTAGTTCATATGTTTTATGGGGGGGGGGCGGCACTTGCTGTGGGCCAGAGGCCATACTGGACCTCCTCTAGACTGCACTGAATCTTAAAATGTTCTGTGAACCATCTGCCTGTCTTGTCACAGACAGCGGCAGTCTGAACTGGATTCGGTCCCTCTTACCTGCAAATGCTTCCATGGGATCGCTTTGTGTTGGGAACCCAGTACCCACCTGTTGTCATTTTACATTTTAAAATTGTACGTCTACTAGCACAGAGTTGGCATTCACCATATATTTAGTGAATACATGAATTACATAACCTTAACAGCTATCAAAGGGACTCCTTATCATGTATATTTGCATGGGCAAACACATCTACAGAGATTTAACTGTAATGGTTAACATCAACACAGGAAACGGACTCAATGGCCAGCATCATCACGATGGTGTGTGCAAATAGTCCCACTGAGTTCAATGCCCACCGCTTTTTGCTTTCCACATGTGGATGATCAGGCAGGAACATGAAGGGCTATAACGAGCATTCTGGGCAATTTACTCTGAAATTTTGGCTCTAGAAGAGTCTATCCATTTTTTTTTTCTTTTGAGATTTTATTTATTTTTACTTTATGTATACGAATGTTTGCCTGAATGTGCATCATGTATGTGCTGTGCCCAAGGATGCCAGAAGAAGGTGTTGGATCCCCCGGGACTGGAGTACAGGTGGTTGTAAGCCTCCATGTGGGTACTGGGAACTGAACCAGGGACCTCTGAAAGAACAACCAATGCTCTTAACCACTGATCTGTCCTTCCAGCCCCATATAAGCGCTTATTTTTAAAGGGCCCATTTACCTCCTCGGGTTAAAGCCTGTGTTTGCCTAGGTGGGGCTATTAGTGCTCACAGGGCTCACAGGAGATGACAAGCCAGAGTCATTGCTTAAGAGAGAAGCATCCCCACTGCGTGCCCAGCACCACAGACCCTCCTTGCCCTTTCCTCCCTGTCCTCCCCAGCCTGTCTTCTTCCTCCTCCCCTTCTCTCCAGCCCCCCCCCCAGCATTTCCTTCTCCTCTTCCTCCTCCTCCCCACTTTCCTTCTCTGCTTCCTTACGCCCTTGTCTGGGCAGCCTGCTTAAGTGAAGGAGATATCTCCCTTGCTATTCCAAACACTTCTGTCTTCTCTAGGAATACAAGGAAAAACCATTTAGATTTGCTTTTTTGAACTGTATGCTTCAGGCTGCTGGAATGGGCATTTACCACCTTTGTGACTGGGTTCAGAGCTTCTGTGAATCAGTCTGTCTCTCAGACTAACCACAGCCTTTCCTGTTCCCCTACCAGGGTCGCTTTGGTGATTCCCTCATTCCGGTTCTCTGTGGTTCATGTATGGTTTGGGGACTCTCAGCACACCTCTAGGATGGGACCTAGGTCATCTGGTTTTTCCTGAATTCCATGAAGTCAATACTACTTTTAATGAATGGCAGAGGGAACATAAGAACAGATGACAGCCCATTTGCCTACAGGTTCATAGCTCACAGCTGTGCTTGCCCTGGAATCTGCATTCATCAGCCCTTCCTTTATCACCTCCATTCTCTGTCTCAAATCCCAGTCTTCAGGCATGCCCTCTCCTCCAATCCTCTCAAGTCTCACATCCCCTGGGCTTCTTCCTGTGATATATGCCCTCTTCTTATCATCTTGAAAAATAATCCAGGTAGTTAGATTCATGTAATAGTTGTGTGGCTGCTGCTGCTGCTGGTGGTGGTGGTGGTGGTGGTGGTGTGTGTGTGTGTGTGTGTGTGTAACTGGGGATTGAATCCAGGACCTTGCAGGTGCCAGACAAGTGCTATACTACTGAACTATGTCCCTAGTCCCTAGTCTTTTTTTTTTTTTTTTTTTTTTTTTTTTTTTTTTGAGACAGGATCTTATGGAGTCACCTTGAACTTAAGACCATCCTGCCTCCATCTCCCAAACCATCTAGCTCACTGATGCAATAAAGTTTGAGCACCTGGTGCACATTTGACGCTTTGGGCAGTGGTAAAGAAATACAGGGAAGAGTGGGCAAAGCAGTGAGAGAGGGTTTTAGGAGCAGCCTCATCAAGTGCACACAAGACCACATAGAGCCAGGGCCATATCTGGCTCTCCAAGCCTGGTGAGGCTTTGGATCCTAATTTTACTAACTCAGGAAATGGCCACAGGGTCACAATTTCCCATGAAATGTCCTTCCCTTCTCCAGCACAGTTACTTACCATGGAGGCAAAGATAGGCAGGAACAGGGTGGTAGTAGCCACATTACTTGTGCACTCTGTGGTTATAGCAACAAGACAGGACAGGATCAAGGTAATGACGGCAGGTTTCACTGAGCTCAAGGGCTCCATCTGTCTCGCCATCCACTCAGAGAGCCCAGACTCCTGGGAAGCACATAAGACCATCATTTCACCATCATTTCAGGGCTCTTGGTTTACAATTCCTCCAGGATCCATGGAGCTCAGTCCACCCCATTTCTAATTCTCTCTCTCTCTCTTGCACACATTTCATCTGATCCATTGCTACAATATTCATCCTCCTCTATCTTTTGGTTCCTACAAGTTTGCTTGTGGCTTAGCTGATCTATAACTAGATTCAAACATCAGATGTTATCTGGAAGTTTCTGTCCAAATGTCCTGTGAGCACATCAGGCTCAACATGGCACAATCTAGGTTCCTCTTCTTCAGTCTGGAATCTGCTTCTCTGAGATCCCTAGGTCGTGACTGGATCTACCTGCCACTGCCCATGGGAGTCATAGTGGAGGGCTCATGACCTGCTGATTCCTGGTACCCAGCCATCACAAGTCACCCTAGATGACACTTATCCACCTTCTTCCCTTAGTCTTCCAGTCTTGAGACTTTGGAGAATGACCTGGGTCATTGAGGATTTAGCCTTAGAGCTCTGGGATAGGATGACAAGAGCAAAAAGCAGATAAGAGGCCACTGGCAGAGCCTTGGACATGATCACGTTTATGGGAGGACTCAAGAAGGGCCAGCAGAGGAGGTGAGGAGGGGACAATGGAAGAAGGAAGAGATGAAGGACAATGGAAGAAGGGAGGCTGGAAAAGGAGGTACCCTGGAGACCGACATGGTGGCAACTGTTAAGGAGAAAGTGGCCAAGTTGAGAGAAGTTAGAGAAAGACTACAGAGAGCCTACTAGTTCTTCTCTCGCCCTGCTGGTCTCAGACTGCCACTCCAGACTCGGGATGACTTTTCTCAAGTGTTCATCTAACCAAGTCATTCCTGGCCGTTTCTCTTTGCTTTCAGAATCAGGGCCACACCTGCTATCCTGAAACCAGACCCTTAGAATGCTGGCTTCTGCCTGCCTCTCCAACCTCACTGCCACAACCAGGTACCTCTTTGATCTTATGCCACATCTTCCCAAAAGACACTTATAGATGCACTCAGAGTCTCTAGACCTGGAAGCCTTCAGAAACAGATACTATGTCTCAGTGTCTTCTTTAACATCTATGCCTGGTCTATCATTAGGAATGTTTGATAAGTAAAAGAAAATGCCAAGTGGAGAAACAAATTGGTGGGTAGAGGAATGGTGGAGACAGAGGTAACTAGACTGGTGGATTTGTTCATCTGAAACATGTACGAACTTATTTAAATATATAATCTATATATTGGGCTATGGAGATGGGTCAGTGGTACAGTCTTTTGTATGGGCTTGGTCCCCAGCACTAATGAAATAGCATGCATGTGTATACTGTGTACCAGGCTTTGCCCTAGATGCTAAGCAGACAGTTAACACAATACAGACCAAGTCTATCTGTTATGTTACATTCCTAGATAGATGGAAAGATGGATATATGTGTCGAATAGGGTGTATACATAGATAGAATGGATGGTGAGGAAGGAAAGGAGAAAGGAAGGGGGAATGAGTGGGATGGGATGGGTAGAAGGGAAGGGACAGAAAGGGAGACAGAGAGAGGGAGGGAGGAAAGGAGGGAGAGAGACAGAGACAGAGAGACAGAGGAACGAGAGGGAGCCAGAAAGAGAGGGGGGATGGGATAGATGGATGAGTGATAGCAGCCCCAAGCTAGCTCAGCCTCTTCTGCTCAGGAGACAGTTAAATTGCACTTTCCCTTAAAACCTGATCTTCTCCTATGCTGCTGAGCACTTAGCTAGAGAAAAGTTTTTAAATCCTGAAACCACATCAACAAGGAATTCAGCAAGTGGAGGATCCAAAGGACATGGTGAGAATACTCAGAAAGAGTCAAAAGAGACTTCCCTAGGATTCATTGAGCCTACAGCATCCTCAGCCTCTGGTGCATCCCAGTTTCCTGCCTCAGGACACTGTTCGGGATGACAACACAGAGTCCCATGCTTAAAGAATATGCAGTTCTGTGGTGGAAACAGTCAGCCCAGGGATGGAAGGTGACATTTGCCACCTCTTAGTAGAACTCAAGGGGCACCTAGAGCTGGACAAGTACCTCACATCCTTTTGCCATAGCAAAGCCTCCCCCCAGGAGCAGCACTATGCTCCAGGGAACTTTATCTTGGGTGAACTTCCAATCCAACAGTGCTGGGGGATAGAATGGAGTTTTCCTTTCTGTGGAGAAAAAGAACACACACACTTGTACATGCATGCATTAGAAAGCAAGAGATGTAATCAGAAGAAATAAGCCAATAAAGATAATGAGGTACCAGTGCACACCTGCAAATTAGCAAAACAAACAAACAAAAAAACCCAAACAAACAAAACAAAAACAAAAAACAAAACAAAAAAACCTTGCGATAACCTCTTGCCTGGGGAGGATTTGGTTATATTCTTGGCTGAGGGCATCGTAAGACAGAAACACCTTTTCAAAAAGCTATCTGGTCATTTATTCTTAAAAACTATTAAGCATTTAAGGCCATCTCTGTTCTTTTACCATGACAGTAACACTGCTAGGAATTTTACCTAAAGAAACACCTACAAAGAAAAAGCTGTATCCACAATATTTGACTTATAATAAAAAGTTCAGGGCTTTTGAGATGGCTTAGGGAGAACAAAGGTACATCTCACCAAGTCTGAGACAACTCCCAAGAGCTGTCCTCTGATCTCCACACATGCACCCTGGCTCTCTCTCTCTCTCTCTCTCTCTCTCTCTCTCTCTCTCTCTCTCTCTCTCTCTCCCTCTCTCCTCTCTCTCTCTCTGTCACACACGCACGCATGAGGGGGAGATAAATTAAAAATTTTTTAAAGAAAAAAAACATGCCCAAATACTCTGTAGCAAGATGGCTACAGGATCCTTCTATACAATAAAGTATTGAAGAATTCTGAGCCAATAAAAACAATGAAGAGGCAGAGTTCGAGCTGTGTGTGCTTAGATGACAATTTTATAGTACATATGCATACCACAAAAACAAGAAGGAAAAAAATTATTGACACAGTTATGGAGAATTTGAAACACTTTCTCTGCCTGCTGTGATGTATAAGTAAGGTTTCAAGTGTTGAAATACAAAAGGAAAATCTACATATCTTTAAAAAGAATCTCCATTCCCCTAGCTTTTGTAATGTAGCCAGTCACGTTCAGTAGGACAGAATTCTCTGCCCTCTAGGCACAAGGACCACCCCACCGGGATCCAATCATGATGGCTGTAAAGCCATGAAAAGCCTTACCTTCCTCAGTCTGGCTGCTGAAGTTGAACTTGGGCTTCTGTGAAGGTATAATGAAAAGCAAGATGGCCACAAAGATGGCCACTGTGGCATCAGTGATATAACTATGTGGGGAAGCACACACAGGAACTCAGTGATAGTCATACAACAAATTTGCCCCGACCCACAGTTCCATGCCTAAATGCTCCTTCAGGGGGGAAACGGGCTCTGTTAGATATGAAAACCAGATGCCCCCAAATCAAAGTTAGGAGTGGGTGGGAGGCTGAGTCTTGCTACAACCAGCTCCCTGAAATTCTTGGTCACCAACTTTGGGTGATCGCCCCCACACCAACTCTCACTGTCCCTCCCCCCATCAGCCTACACTGCTCCGTGGGTGAACTCTGTGATTTTTTTAACCAGGAGTCTTAGACTTCTGGATTCACTGGACCTCACAAACTCTGCTACTAAGCAGAGTAACCAAGATGCAGTAGATAGCTGCAGGCAGCCTCCTCACTCATGTCTTTGCTAGAAGTCATTCCTCAACCTTTCTTGTACGCTGCCCTATCAAAGCCGGGGAGAACCCACGTGTACTCTCACCCACTACGCTTCCAAGTAACCTTGATGCATCTTAGATAGGTTCTGAAAAAAAATAGGAAAAGAAGATGGCAGAAACCACAGCTCTAAGGGACCTATTCCAGCCCAATAAACTGTACCAGGGGTCTGGACACCCTGCTCACCAAGCATTTTTGGTTCAGCCTTCTGTGGGACATGAGGGAGCCACAGAGACAAATGCATCTGCAGTTTCATCATCAAGACGGATAGGAAAAGAATGAAGCCTACAGAATGTTCCTCTAAAGCCCAGCTCCAGAACCCGGGGCCCAAGAAACAATGGCATCTAGACAGCATTATCCTATCTAAGGCCTTCCTCCGTATCTACTTACTTGGTTTTTCCATCGACCCAGGCAATGGACAGCCAGCCAGGCATGAAGCCCGGGTCTCGGGAGAACCATAGGATGATAAGCAGGACAAAGCAGAAGAGCACATTGCATTCGGCGTAGGTCAAGGGCCCCAGCTTCTTGTACTCCTCCTGCAGCAACTTGTAGCTAACCTTCTCGTTGTTCCTCTTCTTCAGCCCGCAGCAGATGCAGGATTTTTTTAATCTAGACCGTGTATGGATGAGAAGGTAGTAGGGCAGATGGAATAACTCTGGGACCGCTGGGATAGAGTCTGACGAACTCACAGCAGAATGTTTGGCCACATATACCATGCTGCTGTCCTGGCTGCTCTGGGCCCTGTATGGGTCCAGCCCTCCCTCTTTCCTCCTCTGATTTTCATCTGCTTCCCCACTCCTCCCCTCCTCCCTCCCCAGATCATCTTAGGGAGAGACTGCTGAGAGGCAACCCCAAGAACACCTCCAAAGCTGGGGTGAGGTGGTACAAAGGGGGTGTGCCTCCATCTCAGCCTGGTCACAGGGACTGCAGTAGACAGAAAGGGGAGGTTAGAAGGGTGAGTGGGAGGATAGAACATGTTACTCATGTTCATCAGCAGAGCTGGTGTAGCCATTAGCAAAAGGAAGACTGTGCTCCAGGGTCCCCAGGAAGAAGGCTATGGGAAGTTCTAGAGCCTACAGGATCTGGACTCACATGATCCCCAAGCTTTCCTCTTCCCATCATAGCATGGAGCTGCCTTCCACAGTGCTGGGATCTGGCCCCCATCACTAATGATTCCAGAGGGTAGGAGAAAGGAGAAAGAGGGACCAGGCAGAACTAGCCAGACAGGGGCTGGGGCTCTTGAATTCCCAGGACCTAGAAGTGTAGGATTAAGGACTCAGGAGGCCTAGGGTAGGCAGAAGCTATGGCTGAGACAGGAAGGAAGCTGGGCTAGGCGCTGTTTGGGATGGGCCTGCCCAGGTGGCTTACACGGCCTCCCTTGGGGTGGTGTTGGCTTGAAATGGCAGGAAGGAGCGGGATTTAGGGAGAAAGGTGACTGGGCTGTGAGGAGTGGTTAACTGGGGCCAGTAATGACTAAAATGCAGGCCTTAAGTCTTCCCAGAGGATATGTCTCACATATGTCCACCTGTTGGCCTCAAAGCAGTGGAGCAAGGCCATTGTCCCTGGGGAGCTCTCCCCCTTAGGACCCTTTTTAGGGCCCAGCACAAAATCCACAGGAGGGCTGGGCTGACAGAAAGTGTCTGGTTCCCACAGCCGCGCTAGATGTGAACCACCTTGAAGAGCAATGGCAGTGACAGCGGCATGGGTGCCCCCAAGGACACTAGGTCATTAAAACTTGAGGCAGCTGGGACCTCCACGCTGAACTGGGGAAGGCCCCCCTCATAAGACCCTCAGGTGTGGCAATGGCAGGGACCTCCCTGTCATCACTGTCTCCAGAGTCTATGCTCTTCCAAGCACGGACCCGCCACTTCCTGCCATCCTAGAGAATTCAGGGCTATTCTGGGGATCCCTGCATTCCAGGAGAAGGGGTGGCCTTGGTGTTTTTAGTTGCCTAGCATGAGGCAGGCAGTGAGAAGCCTGGGCCTAGCTGGTGCTGGTGAAAAGTTCCTGATTCACAGACTCTGGGGCTTTGTGCAATGTTCAGTCTTCTGATGCTGGCCCCCACAGTGGTGACACTAAACCTCCTGACCCTTGTTGAGTTTAACTGAGCACCCGCTCCTCTAGGCTCATTTCATCCAGAACCTGTGGACATCCTCGAGTTGGGTTAGGGACCACAGTGTCCTTCTGCAGAATAATGGCCTCCAGTATGGTGGATCACAGTGAACTGGGTATGCTGCAGGGGCACAGAGAGTGTGACTGACCGCTGGGTCCACACATGGCTTGCCATGGAGCCAGAAGGGAAGAGCTCCCAGAAAACACTCGTCCCACTTTCAGCTAAGACTGGTTGGGATGCATGAGTGCAAGACAGCTGTAGTATGCCAGCGTCATTCCCAGTGGTCCTGGGTGAAGGTCTGTGACTGCCTATAAACTCAGGCAAAAACGGGTTTCTGCCTGCAAGACCTTGGTACTGCTACCCATCTTCAGATGAGAATCTTAAGAATGGTCAAGACACAAGGAACGGTAGAGGCACCTTCTGTGGATGGGAAATGTGATTCTTGGCTTCACCAGACCTGGTCCAGGAAGCCACAGATGCTTGGGGAGATCAACAGGTTCTGGTATGTGGTGGGGCATGGCCTAAGACAGAGACCAGCTCCTATTTCTGCTGAGCTGTTTGTTCTCTACCTTGCGGATCTGGAATGGAAATTAATTAGACTGTGAGCCATGCTGCACTTGGTGTCAAGGGGGACTAGAGTAGAAGATGGCCCTGCTTCTCCACTGCCTGCACCCGGAAAGTCCTGATGTATTCATGGCAGATGCTGTTCAGGCTTCTCGTGGCCCACAAGAGCAGCAGAAGCTGTACAGGACTGGGTAGAACCATAGCTGGGTGGTCAGCTAGCTTTCAGGGCCCTTGTGTCCCTATCAGCTGCTAGCTGGGAGGCTGATGGTGCTCTCATAGTGTTGCTGCCCAACCAGCTCCCTCTGTATACTTGAACTTAGGGTTTTAGGGAAACCTAAGGCCATAGGTAGTCCTTCTTACACAGGACAGCAACCCTTGGCAGGGCTCTGGAGCAGACTGACTGGACTCTAATCCCAGGCCTACCACTTCCATGTGGTACAATGTCGCCCAGGTCATATAACCTGTCCAGTTGTTGTATCTGTATATTGGCAATAACTATACCAGCACTTACTTCACAGGTTATCGTGAAGATTAATTCATAAATGTAGAGTGCTTAAAATAGTGTCTGACATGCAATGATGGGAGTCCAGAGCCTTGTACCATGGAAGTGCCCTACTACTGGGCTGCACCCTTAGCCCTTGGGGTTTTGTTTATTACATTTATTTGTGTATGCCAGTGTGCGTGCGTGCGTGCGTGTGTGCGTGCGTGCATGTGTGTGTGCATGTGCACATGCTACAGTGCAAGTATGGAGAACAGAGGATAGCTTGCAGGATCAGTTCTCTCCCACCATGTGGGTATTGAGGAATAGAACTCAGATCATTAATCAGGCTTGGCAGCAAGTACCTTTACCCACTGAACCCCTGTGCTGTGGCTGGGCCTGTTTTTGTTGTTGTTGTTTTTGTTTTTGATCTTTGAGACAAGGTCTAACTATGTAGCCCAGGCTAGTCTGGAACTCACGATTCTCCTACCTCAGGCTCCTGAAGACTTGGATTACAGGCTTGTAACACCACACCTGGTATAATCCCTTTAATTCCTATTCCCTCGTGAGGCTACATAGATGTCAAGTGGCAGCAGGTTCAAGGGACCATCTGCTGATCGTGCACTGGATGGATATGAGTGGACAACAGGACTTAAGTCCTGGAGCATATTCAAGAAGCTGAGTGGAGAGAGCTTCCCCTTGCGGGGGTGGGGGGGAGTGGCGGAGAGTCTGGACACAGGGCAGGTGGGTGGCCAGAGGGGAACACTGCCTGGTGTTAGTAAGCACTGTTGTAATTGCTCGGAATAAATGTAGCAACTTTAAAATGTAATTTTATGAAAATGGTTCCTCTTTCAGGAGAAAATGGATTTTTTAAATGCCCCACTTTCCCCCCCCCCACATGAAGTCCTTTCTGCCAGGTTTCTTCCCTGGAGTCAGAAATACCCATCTTTTTCTGGGTTCAAGCTCCCTGGTGGTTCCTAACTCCTAGTGTGGCATGGTCACCTTTGTGCCGCTGGTAAATTTATGTCCTTTAAAACAGCAACCTAGCCAGGTGCCAGGGGATACAGAGACAGGCAGATCTCCAGGATGGACATGGCTACACAGAGAAACCCTGTCTCGGGGTGGAGCAGGGAAGCTATTTGTCAGGCCCACACTGTCAGTTTCTGTCCAAAGTCTGGTTGCATCAAAGGTGACTCTGGGTGAAATTGACAGTGTACTGGGAATAGGAAGGTAAACTTTCCAGGCCTGGCACATTGCTGGGAACACCACAGGCATTCAGTGAAGCTCTGAGCTTAGACTAACCCAGACTGTATAAAAAGGATTGCTGTGACCTGGCCTACTAGACCCGTGTGACTGAGTGGTAATATGTCCAACTGTGTTGGCATGGCATGTGCAGACAGCCTTCTCTTTCAATTACCTTAACCCAGATAAATGTCACACCTGTTCTTCCTCCCTGAGCCAAGGGACATGTAGTAGTCAGAGGGGCCCTGGTACCCAGCCAAGGGGAAGGCGTGGCATTGGAGCATGAGGACAGGTATCACAGCATAGCCCTGTGATACACCCAGTGATGGCTCAAAACATGAGTAATTCTAAGGTAGAGTGGAGGGGAGGGACAGCTGGGAAAGGGGCAGCCCTTGAGCTGGCCTTCAGTGCTGGGAAGGAAGGAAGTCTCCGTCTAAGCTGAAGGGACAACACACACAAAGGTACAGCAAGCCTCTGGGCATGATGAAAATGGGAGAACAAGCCAGCAGGTCAGAAACTGGACCTAATGGAAGAACTCTGTAGACTGGCCCAGAGCTGAGGGCTTGCTGCAGGGGTCTGGCGCCATCAGGTGCTAGCCTGAGAGCAGCCCACACTTACTTGGATCTCATGTAAAAGCACTGGAGCCACAGCCAGGACAGCACCAGCATAATCAGCATGTTGGGGAACGCAAATCCAAACCAAGATGCAAAATTCATGATGTCTTGACTGTCAGGAAATAGTCTGAAAGGAGAAAGGCTTGTCTGTACCTCCGCTGCCATGCTGAGCTGTGGGGAGCAGACCAGCCAGCTGAACCCAGAGAGATGAAGAGGTCTGACAGCAGACCACATAAGCTTGGGGTCCAGACACCAGGGTTCATCATTGTTGGTGGCCCTAGAACATGGCCTCATCAAGAAATAAGACTAGGGATACTTCTGTGGACACAGACCCTGCTGAATCATGGAAGTACAACCCAGGCCTCTGGAAAACCACACCTTTGCCACACATGCACACAATCTGGACGGCAGCTTAAGGTTGTGCATGGATGCCTTTGAAACCTCACTCTGTGTGTTTCTGCAGGGGACTTCTCTGTGGACTAGAAGATATTCTCCAAGCCCTGCCATTTTCCCAACCTAGGCTTTGCCTCCCTAGCTCTGTTTAGCTCAAGGACATCAAATCCCACACAGAACTTACCCCATTCAGCCAGGCAGGCTGTTTTGTTTTTTTTTTGTTTTGTTTTGTTTTGTTTTGTTTTGTTTTGTTTTGTTTTCCAGTAGAGTTTAAGGGGAAATCCTAGGGTTGTGATCCTTTCAGGATCAAAAGATCCTAGTCACTGAATCTCAAGTTTTGACCAGCTGCTTCCCTGTCTGCCACTCTCTCCTTCATACCCCTCAGTTCCAGTGTCAACTGCCCTGTCCACCCCGTCCAGAGCTCTTGTCTACACGAAAGAGGCACCACTTTCTTTTTGTTTCTTGCCATTATAATTTATACATACTTCAATTAACATACTTCTTTGCCAGGCTGCCTGTATATCCCTGTAGCTGATACCCCAGCAAACCATGAAAAGCCTATGGTGGGACCTAGACTTCTCTCCCCTCCATGATATTCCAAGCCCACCCAGCACAAGACAGAGCCCACACATGGGATCCTCACAGCCTATGATCCTTTGCAGTCAAAGATGGACATGTCTTGGTTGCCCTTGTAGTGCACCCAAGGCTTCAGGGGAACACTTGATTAATAGAACTATAGTGGAGGAGACCGCAAGTCAATAGGTGACCCAACCCCAACTCTCTGTGCCATCTGTAGACCTTGAAGATAAAAGGACCCCAACCATTATCAAGCAATGTTAGTGAGCTAGGAAGGGCTTTTTTAGAGATGTCCATTTTCCATGAATTCAACCCACTGCCATATTCTATGATGTTAGCACAGAGTCCAGGCCTCATTCCCTGTCTGAGATAGAAGCCCTGAGCCACTGAAAGAAGTTGGACTTGCCCCATGGCAGAAAGAAGCCTTGTCTCTGAACTCCAGCACTCCAGGTGCTGGGAGGACTCTTAATGGGTGCAGGAATGCTAGGTCACAGAGACTATATGGGTTCATCTTCCCACCCTACTAGACTGATGGCTCCAGGGCCAAGACAAGAGGAAAAGAGAATTGAGTCTGCACCTCTAACCCTAGAAACCCATGGTGATGTCTTCTGAAGGCACAGTCATGACTCACTCCTGCATCTGGCCCAGGAGCACCACGTTGGGTCCCGTCCCGGTCAAGGTGGCCGTACCCCCAATGCTGGCTGCATAGCACACACATAGGTTCATAGCCTTGTACATGTTCTTTGTATCTTCATCGTCTTGCTTCTTCACAGTGAGGTCTTCAAATATCACCTGGTTTCCTAGGGTGGACATGGGGCTGTTAGCCATGTCAGTTGTGAGGGCCACCCAGCCATTCAGAGCTCTGTATTCTTCTACTAACATGAAGTCAGGCACACACCTTGCCCAGTGCACATACATTCCTCAGCTTCAGCTCCAAACCTCAGCCAGGCCCCATCTGCCTTCCCACAATCCTTTCACATGGCTTCCCTAAGTATCCTCCACGTACCCGCCAAGCCCAGAAACTTAAGGCATATGTTCCTATTTCCTGGTTCCTTCTTGTTTGTCGCTCAAGCCACTCCCTGCATCCAAGGATGTCTCAAGTCTACCCAGATGCCTCTCCTCCTAGTGAGGTCCTCCCTCTCTGAGCTGCCATGCTGTCCAGTCTGCCTAAGGCTTCTCCTGAAGCAAATGATTTGGTGAGCATGCCCACTTAGGTCATCCCTAAGAGCTCCACAAGGGCTCCACAAGAGTCAGTGGTCAGAGTGTGCATGCTCACTTCCATGTTGCCAGAACCTCACCCAGGACCTAGAAACCAGGCAGTAGCCACAGTTGCTGAGTTCTTCCCATGCAGAGTCCTGAGGAAGAATAGGGAACAGGCGGAAGGTGAAGCAGACCCAACCTATCCTGCATCTTCTAAGTCCTGAGCCTAGTAGGAAGCAAACCCTAAGACCTGTGGGAGTGGAGCAAGGGGTGGCCTGCTCAAGAAGAGCCTAGAAGACAGCCCCAAAGAAAATAAGAATAGCAAGGGTGAGGAGCATCCATAAGCTGCTCAAAGATACATAAATGAATTATCAAATGAACACTCAGTGCTTTTTATCATGGGACTAGTGATGATCTCTGGCTAAATAATGCAATGTTCTAAGCTTGAGTAAAGGATCTTTCTTTTATGTGATAACCAAAACCCAAACACTAATAACAAAACTGTTTCCCTGTTTTTCCCCCACTCTATGTATGTTTAAGGAATTGATTTTTCTCTGCAATTCCTTAAACTGCAGGGAAAGCCATGGCTGCGATAACTAAGCAAGTGTGTACCTGGAAACTCGCCGGCCTTGTTCTTGTCTGACAGCTCCAGTGTCCCCTGGCAGGTATCCACAGATACATTTGTGGCTACCATTTGCTCCAGCATGGCCTCCACAATGGGTATCATCATGGCTGTGGTGGCAGTATTGCTGATCCACATGGACAGGAAGGCCGTGACTAACATAAAACCCAGCATCAGCCTGCAGAGGAGGAGCAGAGAGGAAAGCTGGAGTCCCTGGTGCCCTACCCACCACATCCCAGGGCACAACCAGGAGCTGGAGCCACCCTTCCTGTCATCTCAAGACCGGTGTTCCAACATGGGGTAGCAGTTTGAGTGGTTCTCTTCTCCCCCTTGCCCTTCTTCCCTTCCCTTCTCCCTGCTCTGTGACAGTTTACTGCCATTGTCAACTTGACTGGATTAAGGAATTCACTTCCGAGTGAGGCTGTGAAGGACAGACCTCCAGCATATCCAGCACAGTGGATAGATAAAACCCTCAAAGGATTTACAATGGGATGGCAATTTACTGGGATATGGTAAGACATAAGAAGTGGAGCCTATGACCTACCCAGCCACATGGTTGGAGCCCAGTTAGTGGTACAGACATGAACTCCATCTTTTGGAGAAGTCCTTAAGTCCAATCAGAAAGTGGTTGGTTACTCCCATATCATTTGTGTCACCACAATACCACAGGGCATATAGAGAGAGGACAGCGAAAGAATTGGGGGTGGGAAGGATGAGGTGCATTTGATTAAAAAAAAACACTATATGCACATATGAAGTTCTCAAACAATAAAATAAAATAAAAGAGGTGAGGTCTAATTGGAAGAAGTATGTCCTTGGGGCTTGTCCTTGGCAGTGTATCTTGCCATGACCTGTGGCTCCTGGCTCCCTCTCTTGCCTCCTGTCTGATTTAGGTGAATTTCTGCTACCACACACTTACTTCCATCACCATGATATTCTGCTCGGGTATGTATGTAAAACCTAACAACCACAGACTGGCCACCATCCAAAGCTGTAAGCTGAAATAAATCTTTCTTCCTTTAAGTTGTTCCTTTTAGAAATTTGGTCACAGACATGATTCTCTGCCACTCCTCACAAACATTGCTGATGTCTATACTGCTGGCTGTCGGGCCAGAAAGAGGCCTCAAACTCAGCTGTGCTTCTAAGAGACTCCCATTTAGCAGAAAAGTTCACCTTAGCAAGACCCAGGGTGTGGCAGAGCAGCCCCACATGAAAGTAGATTAGCTTTCCATGTAGATATAGAAGATTCCCACTGTTACGCAGAGCCTCTCCTCTCCTGAATCCCAAAGTTCTAAGCAGAATCATCCTGCCCTACCCAGAGCTCAGCCCTTTACCTTCCTCTTGGATGTCCTACTCTGTCACACTCTGTTCTCCAGAGGCCCCTGTAGAGCCATGTAGCCAGAGAAAGAAAGTATACTTACCTGGATGGCTTGGTCCCCACGTAGAGCAGCATTCTCAGGGCAATTCTCTTGTGCAGTTTCCAGCGCTCCACAGCCACAGCCACAATGAGGCTGCCCAGGAACAGCATATTGGTGTCCTTCATGTACTGGACACACACCTGCAGGGTGGCAGGGGTGCCCCATCAGGGCAATCCCCAATCACATACTACTTAGGTCCAAAGCTGCTACCCAAGTCCCTTAGACAGCTAAGCAAGCCAGATACCGATTTCAAAGGTAGCTTGGAGTGATCTGTCTCTATACTTGTCCTTGAGGGATCTACTACTGAACTTCCGAAGCTATCCTAGGCCTTGGAAGCTCAGAGGAGCTCAGAAAAGAGAATACATGGGTCGGCCAGAAGCCTGTAGCCCTTGTTCAGCTTACTCACCTGCTTGGAGTCCAGTATCTTCAAAAGTGGGAAGAGCAAGACAGGCAAGAGGGAGGTGACAGCCACTGGGATGACATCCGTGCACCAGTAGATGGCCATGAGGATGATGACATAGGCACACCTGACAAACTGAAGAAACAGTTTTGAGGACTGGACAGCTTCACTTCTGCATCCCAGCTGCATGTGTGGTGGAGGAGCCTATGCCCTGCTCCTGAGCAGTGTGGCTCTCCAAGGTTCAGGACAGACAGAGTCAGGTTGTCTCCAAGCCCAACCTTTCCCTGCCTCCTCCCTCTTTCCTGCTGTGTAGTCCTAGCACCACAATAAACAATTATTTTCAAAGAGAGATTGTACCCCATAAACAGCCCAGGACACCTCCCTATTGACTAAAGCTGTTTTCCAATCCCCCGCACTGACATCTGGGATGGAGACAGGTCCTTGTTGTGGGGACTGTTCTCTAAACGGTAGGATATTTAGCATCAACCTTGTGTGTCTGCTTAAGTCGGGTCCTACCAATAAGAAACAATAGTCCCTGATTCCTTCTCTGGGTCTTCATTAACTAAACTCCCAAGGCAGTAAGGAAGATAAAGTTTGAGCAGGGCATGGTGATGCACATCTGTAATTCCAGCATTTAGAGGCTGAGGTAGGAGGACCTTTGCAAAGCTGAGGTCAGCTTGGCCTATATAGTGAACTTCAGGACAGCTTGGACTATAAGGCAAGACTCTAAACAATAACAACAAAAAGCTACTAATCACATAAAAGCCAAGAATGTAAAGTCTGTCAACACACCTTGCAAACACTTGTGACATTCCATTGCCTTCCATTTCAGGCACGATTTCATTGTCTATTCTGTAGGACCCAATGGACTTTGTCCTTGGCAACTATTTGATCCTTTAAACTAACTGAATTACCCTAAAAATCATTTAGTAGTCGCCTAAAATCTCCTACAGTCCCATGGTTCCCCTCCCCTTTGGGTATGTGAGCTTTGGAGTCACCACAAGCTTGTGGGGAGGGACTCATTTCCTGTGAGTAATGAATCTATAGATCTCACCTCATTTGTCAGTCTATGGCCAGAGAGTGAAGGGGAGCCTTCCCTTCCCCTCCTATTGTATGGATACTGGTTGAAAGCCAAGGGTGAGCTCTGGGGATGGGTGCTAGAGAAGGTTCCTTCTGGGCATGGGTAATGAAAAGGTATATTGTAGAGAAATTTTAAGTAATAACGCTGAAAACCAGCCGATGTTGTCGTGGTATAGCAATTCTAAACAATGTCATTCACAAGTCTCCTCCTCTCTGCCCAATCTTGGTTCCTCTTTTGGCTCATTTCCCAACCTTATCTGTAAATTACAGAATGTATGACAGCCAGAAACTCCTTAGTAGTCTTTATTTTCTGAACTCTGACTATAGATGTCCTATAACTTTCACTGACCCTCCAAGGGGATAGAACAAAAAGCTAATGGCCTCATCTCCACCCATTAGCAGGAATTTCAGGAGATGTCTCAGCCTTGAATAATCAATCAACACACTCAACCCTCCCTAATCTAGACTCTCACTGTGTCCGAAAAGAGTACAGAGTAGGAAAGGGATGTTGGAAAAGTCTGGGGGTGGGTTTCAGGAGAGAGAGCTCAGACAGGAAGCATGTAAGCATGGAGACCTGAACATGATCCCTAGAGCAAATGAAAACACCAAGTGTGTCACACGCATGTATCGGCACTAAGAATGTAGAGACAGGCCAGCCCAGCCTGTATGGCCAGATCCAGGCCACTGAGGCTCCTGTCTCAAGAAACAAAATGGACGGCAGCTGAGGAAACATCTGATGCGATCTCTGACCTCCAAATGCACAAGCACACATACACATGTGCACACACACATGCATACACGTACATGCATACGCACGCATGCGCACACACAAACGTCTAAGGAGGAAGTGGCAACCTTGGAGACAATGATTAATTCTAAGTAAATGCACTGCACTTCCCTGCAACTGAGAAGGTGTCTGGAAAACCAGCAGAAGCTGGGAGGAAGTAGGTTCTGGGGTTTAAAAGCCACACTCAGCACAGAGCCTAGCTCACAGAGGGAGTCCGGAGGCACCCATGCACAGTGGAATCAGGCAGGGCTGAGTGTTCATCTGATAGCTCTCACACATCAGTCAGCAAGGGGCATGCTCCACTCCATGTGCCCTTATGTGACATCTTTATTGTCATCTAAGGCAAAGTAATGTAGCTATGACATCATTAGTGCTATAATCTGATTGAGCCATAATTGTAGTCCAGTGTTGAATAAAATGCCCTTACAGGGCTCATTACACATTGCATAATGAAACTGAAGTACCGTACTGTGCGTGTTTGTGTGCGTGTGTGTGTGTGTGTGTGTGTGTGTGTGTGTGTGTGTAAGACAAGAGCTCAGTTGACTGGTGTTTGGCAAGCTGTCCATCCAGACATTAATAATAAGGCAATGAGGGTATCTTATTCCACTTTATACTTGATACTTTATACTTGTGAAAATAAGAATTTCACACAAGTTTAGCAAAATAAGTGATTAAACTTGTCACCAGTTTTATTAAAATGAGTTTTAAAAGCAGAGGCGGACTTGGAGGAAGGATAGGAAAAGTGGATCAGAGAGGAGGTGGAAGAGAAGGAAGAAAGGGGCCTGGAGAGGGACCATGAGCCACAGAAGGCAGCGTGTTCTGGGAGCCATCATCTGGTTGGGACAATGGTGCTCAGGCTGGCCCCAGGGTCCGCTGACTTTCCCTACTGTGAGTGTTGTATATCTCCAGGTTTTCTTGCACAGTGAAGGTGGCATGGTGAGTGCAGGTAGGGTGCTCTTTGATGATGATCAAAACAGTGGCAAAAAGGAAGAAAACAGGAAGCCGGGGCCCAGGCTCCCAGTACCTAATCCAGTTGGAAAGAAGTCAGGCACAGGGAGAGAGCTCTTAGAAGACCCTTCAGTATGGCCTCCCAGCCCCCCAATCTTCATTCCTAGGGTATATACACATACACCCCAGCTGGGAACCTGGTTCACTATTATTTATTCTCTCTCCTCCCCCTCCCCCTTGTACACATGTGCCAGGAATAAAGAGGGGTCCTAGTTATATTGTCCTCTACCAGGAAGGTCAACCAAACGACTATAATTATTCCAAGGAACACCACCCCCCCACCCCCCAGCAGAGCTAAAAATCACAGCTTTCTAGCCTGGCTGCCTCCCACAGACAAGAACGGTCCTAAACCTCTGTGGATGCTCACTAACAGTGTGGCAACTGAAAAGCCATCACAGTTGACCTGCTATCCTTGGCCCATGTGGGACCTCTGCTCAGCATATTCCCTTCCCCATCCTAGGAACCAGAATGACCCCCCTTTACTCTCAAAGTTTTACAGGGTCTGAATCCGACTAAAGCACCCAGATCCAGAGAGCACAGGGTCTTGGTGAAAGTCACAATGTAAAGTGAATAAAGGCCCACTCCTCTCCTCTCAGAACATTCCCTGAAGAGTCGCACTGTTTCTCAAACCTGCCTGCGAAGGGGAAGCAGGATAGAGCAAGGTTTCCTGTCTGGGCTTAGAGTGAAAGGGCTGAAAGAGGGAATGGAGGAAGGAGCAGCCAGCAGCCACAAAAGGCTTCAAAGAGCCCTGGCCTCGCCAAACTGGCTGCGCACAGCCTAAGAGAGCCGAGCCAGGGCTCCCGCCCCCTCCTCTGCCCTGCAGCCAAGGCCATTCATTCTCTCCCTTCCTCCCAGGAGCATTAGGAGGCCAGGGCATCCGACATAGCTTCCCTGCAACCCAGTGCCATGCCACCCAAGGCGTAAGCTCTGGGAACGTGTCCCGCCTCCTGCCACAGCAGACAGTGGGCAGTGTAGATCAAACCCGACTGGCCTTTCAGGCTGCAGGATTTGGATTTCGAGTGACTTCTTTGGTTTCAGAGCTGGAAAGAAATATAGATCATGGGTGGGGAAACTGAGCCTCAAAGTCAGGGCCATAATGTGGCAGAGACAGAGATCCACACAGGTGGTGCTCTTTTCCTGTAGGTCCTTGACTGAAGGCATCTACAGCTGGGGAATGTCTATTCCCTAGAGAAGGGGGGGAGGGACACAGCGGGGAAAGCCCAGCCCTCAGAATCCCTGCTGCCCCCTGCAGCATCTTTGAGCTGGGATAGCGCTGGTTGTGCATTCTGGGGGAAGATTTTGAGTCAGAGGCTAAGCCTGTGGCTGCCTCTGAGTGGTTCAGATCTGTCCTAACGTCCAGGTCTCCGTGTTTGCCTGAAAGGTTCTTGAGCCCTGAAATCGGTGCAGTCTAGGACGTGTTCATTTTAAGGTCTCCGCGACCCTGGGATTCTTTGCAGGTCACCTCCCATCTGGTGCCTGGAGCATCTGAGCACACACCCCAGGGAGTTTGTCCCCGCGGGGGAATCCGCACGTTCCAGCTCAGCATTCCCGGGTTCCGTGCCCGTTATTGCACTGGGCACCCGGGTTCCTCCGGGCTGCACAGACACGCAACTGACCTTGTCAGGCATCACAATGATGAGTGGAAGCAGCAGGATCGGGCAGAAGAACAAAATCACGAAGGACTTGAACTTGGTCAAATAAGTCTTCGCCGAGGCCATCGCGCGGAAAGGAGGCAGACTGGCGGGAGAGAAGATTGAGAAGCAGCTACAAGCTCCGCGAGCTTAAAAGGGGACCGCGCGATCCCACCGGATTGGGGGCGGCTACAACTCCGCCCCCCATGGCGAGGCCTCCCTGCGGTCCCCGGGTGGAGCCACCCCTCGGGGTCTGTGGGGCACGTCTGTCCCGGGACTCTGCCACCCCGCGGTGGAGAGAGACGTCTGCAGATTCCAGTGTTTGGCACTAGCCCTCTGAGGAGGGACTGGACCCTGGCACCTCACTGCTCGCCAAGCCCTTTGGCGATGCTCCGGACGCCAGCACTACGTAGGGTGTGCAGGTCATTCTGCCAGCTTAAACGTGAGGTCCCTTTCTGTACCCACACCTGCTTTCTCCTGGGCTCCGAAGGGTCCCAGATGAAAAGCTCCACCGGCCTGTAGGTTTCTCAGGCTTCTCTCTCCAAAGCTCTCTCCTTCTCATCCCGATCACTGAAGGGTGTCTCTTAGAGGCGGTGGCTGAGCCCTGCGCCACCGCAGTTCCCTCACCCCCAGGACCCTCTGGCTTCCCCCTTGCGTTAGCCCTACTCTGGACATAGAACCCATTTCCCTCCTCGTGCCCTTTCCCACCCAGCACACCCTGGGCGCTCTACAGGGACCGCTAAGGTAGGCGGTCACTGTCCTCGCAGTCCGAACGACTTTCGCCCTCCAGCGGACGCGCGTGAGCAGCAGCCATCGGTCGACGGTCTCAGCTCCAGGTGCCAGCAGCTGCTGCTGCCCACGTGAGGAATACCCAGCCAGTGCCATTTTATGGAGGGAGATGGGGAAAGAAGAGGGGATATAACCCTGCCAATTGTGAGGAAGGAGTTCATTGGTTCGTTCGTTCGTTCGTTCATTCATTCATTCATTCATTCATTCATTCATCCATCCTGCCCTCAGTAGTGCTATGGTTGGTTCTGGTGTGCTGTCCTATTTGGAGTGCCAAGACAGGAGGATGCAAAGACGTCGGTGACTCCTTCCTCTCTTCTCTTCTGCCAGCCCCTCATCCTCACCTTCTTTGAAGAACTCTTACCCATACACCACAGGCTGCTTGTTAGACATCACACAACACATGACTGAGGCCAGATTCCCGACAATCAGCTCTCACCACCCATCCAAATGCTACTGTGTTGCTGACATACAGTGTTTAAGCTTGGGACCGCTGCTTCTCTTCTACTAAATATGGAAACCATCAGTATACTCTAAACCATACAGATACCAACTATTACCACAGCATTTACTTTGTGTTAGGTGTTAAGCAACCTGGAGGTGAACTGAAGAATAACATGGTTATATCAAGATCTGGACTCTGTATTCCTGTGATCTGTCACCATTCTCTCAAGTCTGCAACTGCCTTCTTCAGGCCCTCTTTTTTTTTTTTTTTTTTTTTTACTTTTTTTTTTTTTATTTTTTATTTTCTATTTTCATTTTCTATGTGGCCCTGGGCCCCACCCTCTTCCCCTCAGAGCACTTAACACTAGATCTTTTTGGTTTACTTTTTCGTGTGTGTTATGTATATGAGTATTTTGCGTGCATGTATGTATGTGCTCTATATATGCCTAATGACCCCAGTGTCAGAAGAGAGGTCTTCTGGAACAAAGGTCCCCTGGAATGGTGGTTATGGGTGTTTGGGAACTACCATGTGGGTACCAAGAACTGAACCCAGCTCCTCTGCAAGAGCAACAAGTGTTGCTCTTTACCAGTGAGCCATTTCTTCAGCCCATGGGAATTTTTATTTAATCTTGGTTTTATTTATCATTGTGTGCTCACTCAAAACCCTTTACTGAACTTTGGGCATGCACTCAAAGCTATCTCTCTGGGATGTATAATGCAAGTCAACCATTCTGTTATAACTCAAGTGCTTTAAAGAGTGTTTAATCTGTTTTCTGCATCTAGATGCCCTGGTCCTTATTCCATCCCTGTGTTGTCTTAGTGTTGTGTCTGAGGTTTCCATTCTGATTCATCCCTCACATATGTTTGGAGACCATGAGTAAATGCTGAGTGTTTAACAAGATGCTGTGGCCTCCATTCAGCAACCAATAGTATTTGCTCTTACTTTATACAGAACTTTTGGTATTAATTAAATGTCATTCCCATTGGTTTCAGGAAACTCCTCATGTTCAATTGAAACTGAAGATATGGAAGCAAGTTATGAGAGCTTTCAGAAGAGCTCATCAGAAAGGAGAGCCCTTACCGTTAAAAATTTGGTCTCTATGTAATTTAATATCAAACACTCTGGAGCCGTTGCAGAGTAAAGAGTCACTTAAAGCTGTATCTGAAGTAAAACAGGAAAAAAAAAGAAGGAAGAAGACATTAAGGCTAGAATTTGTCAGTAAGGCAGCAGATGCAACTAGAAACCATCCAGCAAAAGCTTTCAACTCCACAAAACACCAAAACACAAGCAAACCAAACATCTCACTAACAAAATCATTGATTTGTAATCCTCTGTTGAGCAGAAGCATCAAACGATGAAACTGCCTCTAAACTATACCCATTGATTTTACATGGGGCATTAAAAGTTGAGGGCATTAAAAGAGTTAAGAGAGCTTAATGTTTCCACAGGGCAATCAGAGTCTACTTTGGAAGCCTTACAAATTAACATGAGGAACTGTATTAAAGGGTCACACCATTAGGAAGGATGAGAGCCCCTATGCTAGAGTGGAGAAAACCCTGAGAGAGTGAAGTCCTGGATGCATTTGTGCTGCTCACAGGGGACAGTCATATCAACGGACTACCTTAGACCTATGGGGAAATGGCAAAACACCCACATATACCCTAAGGTGATGCTTAGCGAAATGGCAAAGCTGTCTTCTGCGGTCCAGGTGTGGGTGTTTATGACCTGAAACCTGCTTCCGCCAGAAGCTGCTCCTACCCAGATCAGCTAAAACTGTCTCCTCGATCCAGAAATGTTGCCTCCTTTATTATTATTATCTATATAGAATAGTCCTGCCATGTCATCCAGCTACAGCCAACAACCTCACCTCTCTCTCCAAATTTATATAATAAACATGCTGAACTTCCAGAGTGCTGAAGTTTCTCCATCAGAAAACCCAGTCCATCTAATCCAGCTTTTTCCCCCTTCATTTTCTCACAGCCCTGGTCATGTCTGTCCCTGGAGCCCTGCAGGAGTCAGCAGAGGAAAACTTAGGGTAAACATTCTAAGACACAGGCACGGGCAGAGACTTCCTGAGAAGGACTCCAACAGCTCAGGGAACAAGAGCAACTGTTGACAAATGAGACTCCATGAAATTAAAAAGTCTCTGCACTATAAAGGGAACACTCAGTCAGTTTCTGGCTCTCTCAGACCTTTCTGCCAGAAACGTAAGCCATAACTGGTGTGCTGAAAGTCAGCTTGGTGGGTTTCTTAGGAGGTTAAACATACATTTAACATGAACCCAGCCATTCTTCTCTTGGGCACTTATCCTCAAGAGACACACACCCGCATTCCCACACAAACCTCTGTATGACTGTTTTTGGCAACCTCTTTAGGACAGTCCCAAAGCAGAAGCAGCCCACAGGTCCTGCCAGGGCCAGGAGAGTGGATAGCTAAACAGGCATATCCGCGCGGGCTACTCCACAGCCAAGAAAGGAGCACATATGCCTGGACTGCAGCATACTGAGTGGGGTAGAAAGGCCAGTCTCAAAGGGCCACATATGGTGTCCTTCCATTTATAGAATATGCCACAAGTGACAAAATTAAAGAGAGGCAAAACGACCAGTGTTTGCCAACGGTGAGGTTTGGAGAATATTACTAGCTTTAAAAAAAAAAAAAAAAAAAAAAAAAAAAAAGACAACTAGAGGGCAACTCTGTGGTGACCAATCAGTATTGTGGCACCCAAATCTATACGTGTGATGTAATTCTAAAATACCACACACACCCGCACTCACCTACTACCATTAAACTAAGCATAACCTTGTTGAGTTGGTAGTAGTTTATCAATGTCAATTTGACTTTATATTAAGTTAATTTTAACTGATACATGAAAACATAAAAATAATATATACTTCTGGAGTGTCTTGTAAAGTTTCAATGCACATATGTGTTGTATGATGTTTAAATAATGCTGCATATATTTGTTTTTAAACTTTTTATTTCCTCCTAACAGGGTACCAAAAATAGCTCTACTAAAATATGATATTTTAAAATCTAAAATATTTTTTATAATGAAACTAATATATTAATTGAATTCATTCATTCCGGGCAGATGGGCTGTTAGGACCCGGGTATCTGGAGAAAGGTGTGTAGAACTCAGTGTATTTTTTTAACTCTTTGTAGGTAAAACTGAAATTAAAAGGTCAAATAAAATGTGTTCTTATGTCTTCATGAATGAATAAGCTTCTGCATGATAAATCCTTCTCAGTTTACAGCTTGTGGTGACATCTGAGCCCAAGAAAATGCTGTCACTGATGAGACACTCCTGGGAATGTAGCCGGTGAGTGGGTCCTCCTGGGCTTTGGATGGTCTATTTTACTAGTGTATACCTATTTGGAGGTGACTACTTGAGTGCTTCCATAGACGGGCTACTACAGAGACTGGCCATATTATTATCTCTGAGCTTTAACTTGGGAATGCTCTTATTTGTAAACAAACTGGTTGTTTAAAAAATAGTTTTCCCAAGGCTAGACCTACTCTAGAAAATGTTACACGAGTTCTAAGTCAGGTGGGGTCTACTCCCAGCTAAGGATGGATGTTGAGCAGTACCAGATCCTTCTTGTCCTTGACAGTGGCTGGACGTCACCTAGGCTGAGGAAGGATGCAGAGGACAGGTGCAGAAGAGGCTTGTGAGAACTCACAGACCTAATCCAAAAGCCTGTGCTGCTAGCAGGCACCACACACACTTCTCAATCCTCATCTTCTCTTAGCCAATCTAGTCACCTGGCTAAGTTCCAAGTCAACACACTGGGGAAAAGACCATCTACAGGGAAAGGTGGGGGAATTAGCCAGTGTGAGCCAATGGCTCCATCTACCCTCCATGACAGATGCTAAGTCCAGACCAGCACACTTGCTTCTCTTCTGAGTGATGTGCACACAAATGGGGCCAACTCACATGAGTCATTTGCATTCAGACAATTGTCACAGGGATGCAAATCCACACCTACCCAAAATGGAAATGAAACTACACTACTTTTTTTGATAGTCTGATTCAAATATTTAGGCTGGCAATTAAGACTAACTTGCCAATTAGGTTTTAGAGCCCATGCTTCACAAAATTGACTGAACTGTTTATAGCTTAAAGTGTGCTTGAAGCACAGGGTGGCAGAAAGTCATTGCTATCCAATCACCCAGTTTTTATTTAATGATCTAGTTTTAAATTTATTTTTGTGTGTTTCTGTGTGTGTATGTCACAGCACACATGTTGTCTTAGTCAGTGCTCTATTGCTGTGAAGAGACATCATGGCTATGGCAACTCATAAAAGAAAGCACTTAATTGGGGCTGGCTTACCGTTCCAGAGGTTTAGTTTATTATCGCCATGGCAGGAAGCATGGGATGACAATAGAAGATTTTAATAAAATATGTTAATGGGGTTCTTGTTTGTTTGTTGGAGCTTTAGGGATCAAATTGTAGTCCTCACACTCAGCTCTGAGATGTCCCCCCAGCCATTAATAGAAGGCTTATGGTTACATAGAATGGAAATACAAAATAATAAGAATTCAATTACCAGGTCCTTTAGAGTTCTTTGAATACATTTTAAAATGTAAAATATCCTATTTATGTTCACTTGGTGTTTTTTTTTTTTCATTTAAAATTTTTGTCTTTTACGTGGTGCCACTTGTCTTTAACCCCAACACTTGGGAGGCAGACACAGGTGAATCTTTGGGAGTTCAAGGCTGGCCTGGTCTACAGAGTGAGTACCAGGACAGGCTCCAAAGCTAAACAGAGAACCCTTGTGTCAAAAAATTTTTTTTCTTTTGTCTTTTTCTCTTTTTTTTCGTGTGTGTGTGTGTGTGTGTGTGTGTGTGTGTGTGTGTGTGTGTGTGTAGCCCTGGATGTCCTGGAACTCACTCTGTAGACCAGGCTGGGCTAGAACTCACAGAGATTTACTTGCCTCTGCCTTCCAAGTGCCAGGATTAAAGGCATGTGCTGCCATGCCCAGCTGAGGCTATATAGTGAGACCCTGTCCCAATAAATAATAAATAAAGTCTGATTGCATTGTCTATTTACTTTCTATGACTGTATATGAGTGTATGTGCATTCAAGTGCACGTATGGAACATGTGTGGAGGTCAGAGGACAATTTGCAGGAGTCAGCTCTCTCCTTTCACCATACAGGTCCTAGGAATTGAACTCAGTTTGCTAAGCTGAGCTATTTCATGGGCCCTCATAAGTTTATTGGATAAAAAAAATAAAAATGCATATCGTATTAGGTAGGATTTTCTGTTTAAATCAATAGAATATAGAATATAAAGAATTTATAAAATAGGTTTATTTTGGAAAACCAATTGTCTCATACCCGAGAGGCAGAGAACCTGGCAGATGCTCAGCAGATGCTTGAGGCAGGGTACCTCGACAGTAGGTGCAGTCCCACAGTGGCTGTCCTACACTGAAGCGGTTGACCACCTGTCAGTGGCTTGGTTCACCAGGCTGTGTCCCTCAGTAGTCCCAATCTGGTCCTGAAATCATGAAATGTTCCTGGACAGCCACTAGCCCTTAGTCCTAGACACAATGGATCTGATATCAGTGTCCACCACAGTAAAAACAACCCAGACACAAGAGGGAACATCAACTTGGCAGAGCAAAAGGTGAATGGTCTTCCACCTGTCATGCCCCCCTTTCTCCTGGGCCTCTACCACAAAGTGCTGCCCGCACACTTGGGCTGTGGCTTTCAGCATCAGTCAAGGCAGGCAAGCAGGCAAGCAGGCAGGCAGGCAGGCAGGCCAGATCTTCCGGGGAGCCCCCCTACACAGGTGATTCTAATCTGTGGCACACCCAATGGAATGCAATGTGATGTTTCCTTATGTGTGCATTTCATCTCAGTGAAAACATTTATTTCCTCAAACATTTTGTTTCTGGCAAAAACTTCTAGGACTCCTTCAGATTTTTGAAATCCACATTGCCCATATCTAGATGCCATCTGTGCATGCCAGGTGGCTGCTAACTATGCTTTCCTGCCATGGATGAATAGTCTCATCCCTCCCCAGCTTTACATTTAAATATTTACAGTGAAAGCACAAGACAGTCACTGCAATATTAATCTAAATCATATAAAATTGTTAATTTCAACCTAGAAATTTCATATGCACAAACTAAAACTATAAAAAAATTTTTAGAAACAGAAAGCATTTTAGAAAGAGAAAAAAAAAACTGAAGAGGTACATAACTTTTTTTTCTAAAATTATCTTTGGTCATAAGTGAAAAAGTTCAAAGACCACTCTCCTACACGGGAGTGACCTCTAGAACTCATACACAAGGAGACATAAAAGAAAGCCGGTAGAAGCCAGGAATAGCCTACGCCCGTAGGACATGCACAGGTGTGCCCTATATCTGTAAACCCAGCACTCAGGAGACTAGTGGGAAGAGTTTGAAGACAGCTGGGACACATACCAAGGTATTGTCTCAGAAAAGAAAAGGAAGTTTGTGGGCCTGGGATGCAGCCTAGTGGTAGACTGCTTGCCTGGTACACACGAGGCCCTGGGCCCAGTCCCTAGCACTAAAAAGAAAACTGTTTTTTTTTAACAAAGAAAATTGGGTGTGGTGATCCATGTCTTTAATCCTAGCACTCAGGATGCGGAGGCAGGCAGATCTATGTAAGTTCAAAGCCAACCCTAATCTATATAGCAAGTTCCAGGACAGCCAGGGCTACATAGACCCTTTCTCAACCAGGAAAAAGAAAAAGAAAAAAAATGGCAATAGTGTTTGACAAGAGCAAACAATTATGAAATATTCAATGACTGGTGTCAGAATAAATAAGAGTATTTTATATTTTAGGCTGTTTGTGTTTAGCAGTAAAAAATAAAGGAATCAGGGTGCATAAACACATTCAGACAAAGATTACAATACTTGGTGAGAGCTGGTGAGTGTGGTACCACTTTAAAGCTTACATTATGCAGCATACTGCTATAATTTTGCTTTGGAAGATAAACAAAAGTGTACAAAGGTAAATACAAAGGTAAATAAACACCAAACTCAACCCAGTTTTAACCTGGTAGAGCCATGAGAGCAGAGTGAGGTGTTTCAATTGTGTCTAAAATGTTTTATTAGTATTAGTTGGATAGAGATGCATATCAGATGGTCCTTTATCACTTTTAACTTTATTTTAAATATTAAATAATAAATTTGTGCAACATTTTTAAAGGGGATTACATCGATTTTACACTAAATAAGTATAAATAAGGCTCAAGGTAAAATAAAAAAACTATTTTAGGCAAAAGAATATAATATCTAATGGGGTTGGAAAGATAGCTCAGTGGTTAAGAGTGCTATCTACTCTTCCAGAAGGACCCAGGTTCAATTCCAGCACCCACATGATGGTTCACAAATGTCCGTAACTCCAGTTCCTTGGAATCTGATGCCCTTTTCTGGTTTCCTTGGGCACTGTGCCCATATACTGTACAAATGACCCACGTACTATAGATTTAGTTATTTCCTTCCTCCAGTCTTTTGTTTTCTCCAAAGGGGGCTTAAATGAAAGGGAGAGGAATGGCACAGAGGCACAAGCCTCCAAGTCCAGCACTTGGAGAACCTGGGGCAAAAGTTCAGGGCCAGCCTGACTATATAGAAAGGTTCTGTCTCAAAGAATAAAATAGGTTGGGCGGGATGCCACACCTGTAATCCTAGCACTTGGGATGCAGAGACAAGATCATTAGGAGCTCAAGGTCAGCCTCGGTTACATTGCAAGTTTGAGGTTAGCCAATTTCAACAAATAATCCAACAAGTGAATAAGAAAAGAGTAATGTGGGGATGAAAAGGTCATTCTGAGTGTTTTGAGGTTGAACAAGTTTCTTTTTTGTCACTATGCATATGATGATGTCCTAATCAAATTGGGAACTTTATTTCTTCCCTAAATTAATGCTGAGTCCAAAGTTTTGTATCACTAAATAGTAATGGTGGCTTTGCTGTGTAATTCTGAAACTACATTCCTTTGGACCAAGTGAGGTTTCAAATTCTGAATTCCTTTGGGCTGAGTGGAATGTGATTCTCTAACATTACAGTAAGTGAGATGTTAGCTATTTGCCTTCTGTCCGAAATATTTTTCATCTATTTTATGCCTTGAGCCTCATTAACCCTCTTCAAGTGTAAAATGGATGCTGCCTTAAAAAGAGACCCCTTCCCCTCTTTTCCAAATATGCATTGAAATCTACAGGAGTACCTGCTCTGCTTGCCTTTCCATTGCTTACCTTGCATGTTGTGGTGGTATGAATGATAAAAGTTAGGATTCAGGCATTATGCCGGCCTGCCTCTTGTCACCTGGCAGAATGCACTCAGGCAGTACCCTAGCCAGCAGCCCAGGGTCCTGTGGTTACTAGTCACTACATTAGTCTGCAAGCAGGTGCAAAGGTCCATTTAAGAGGAAAACTCTACCTACTTCTGCTCTTTCCCATTGTTCCTCTGGAGGGGCAGACAGGACTTATCCTGTCTCCTCTTCTTTTTCTCCTCCTCCTCCTTCTTCTTTTCCTTCTTCTTCTTCCTCCTCCTCCTCTCTCTCTCTCTCTCTCTCTCTCTCTCTCTCTCTCTCTCTCTCTCTCTCTCTCTCTGTTTCTTCCCCTCTCTTTCTCTTCTCTCCCCCACCTCCCTTCCCTTTCCCCAGTAAAACTTCCCACTTAAGCTCTGTCTGCCTTTGTGTTTGTCCCTCACAGGCCATGGAATCTGCCATGGTCCCACCAAGCACTGTATTATAACAAAATGTCCCCTATAGTCTCAGGCATTTGGATCCTTGGTCCCCAGTTGGTGGTGCTAGTTGGGTGGGTAGGTTTGGTGTGGCATTGCTGGAGTAAGCACTGGGTGAGGGCTCCAGCTCCCACTTTCTCCTCTCGGCTTTATGTTTGTGGTTCAAAATGTGAGCCTATCAGCTTCCTGCTCTGGCTGCCATGCCTGTTGCTTGCTCCTACTGACATGCTTCCTGGCCATGAAAGATTCTTCACCCTCTAGAACCCAAGCCCAAACAGACTCCTTCTATAACTTTCTGGTCATGGTGTTTCATCACAGTACGAGAAAAGCCATGGCCATACCCTGCTCCCTGGTGCCAACTCCAGCTCCTGTCTTAGTATTCTAGAGCTTCCAAGAGACCCCATGGCCAGGGAAACTTATAAAAGAAAGCATTTAACTGAGGCCTGCTTACAGTTTCAGAGGTTTAGCCCATTTCCATGGCAGGGAACACGGCATCATTCAGGCAGATATAGTGCTGGAAGATGTAGCTGTTTAACATCCTGATCTGGAGTTCTAGCAAGACTCTGGGCTTGAGATGGGCTTGTTGAAATCTCAAAGCTCACCCCCAGAGACACACTTCCTCCAACAAGGCCATACCCCCTAGTCCTTTCTAATAGTGCCTCCTGATGAGCAAGTATTCAAATCTTCGAGCCTTTGGGAGTCATTTTCATTCATGCACCGCACACAGACATTGATACTAATTGACCAAATACTTTGAATCAATTCCTTAAGTATTCTCAAGAAGCAAAAAGAGCCAGGCAGTGATGGCTCACACCTTTAATCCCAGCACTTGGGAGGCAGAGGCAGGTGGACCTCTGTGAGTTTGAGGCCAACCAGGGCTATACAGATAAACCCTGTCTCGGAAAAAAAAGAAAAGAAAAAGAAAAAACCATGAACAAAGAGCTAAAGTAGCCAGGAGAGTGATACCTCAACAAGCACAGAGAAGGCTTCTTTCTGGCGTTTTTACTTTACTTAGGTGTCTTCCAAAGTAACTAAGCTTAACTTTTTTGTTCTTTGGTCTTTTTCTGTAACATTGTTTTCTTGTTTCAGAAAACATCTTTTTGGGGGGTTGGAGGGTAAAGCCTCCTAGACTACAGAGACTATGTGCAGAAGATAAATGCACACACCCACACAAAGACACATGGGTAAACATCATTAAAAATAAAGTAAATTTTTAAAGTCTTGAATTTACTAATGTCAATTCTTTTTTAAAGTATTTACTCATTTTACTATGTATGTGCACGTGTATGCATGCAAACATACATGGGGGTATGTGTGGGGGTCAGAGAACAACTTTCAGTAGCCAGTTCCCTCCTTCCACTGTGGCATCAGGGGATCAAATTCAGGACAAGCACTTTTAAGAGTTGAGCCACTTCATCAGCCCTAGGCTTTTGTTTCTGGTTTTGGTTTTTTGGGTTTTTTTTTTGGGGGGGGTTGTTTGTTTGTTTTTGAGACAGGGTCTCTCTGTGGCTTTGAAGGCTGTCTTGGAACTAGCTCTTGTAGACCAGGCTGGTTTCAAACTCACAAAGATCTGCCTGCCTTGGCCTCCCAATTGCTGGGATTAAAGGTGTGCACCACCACTGTGGGGCTAGACTTTTTTTTTTAATGGTATCATTATTAATGATCAAAGGACAAGGAAAACATAAATCCTAATTAATAGAAGAATGGATTAATGATTGGGTACACAGTTATATAAATGTATATCTTTTAAAATTATTTTAAGTTTAAAAAAAAAGTACTATGTGTATGTGTCTTTTGCCTGCATGTATGTCTGTACAACACATATACTCAGTGCCCTTGGAGACCAGAAGAAGATGCTGGACCCCTGGAAATTGAGTTACAGATGCTGTGAGTCATCATGTGAATGCTGGGAATCAATCCAGGTCCTCTGCAAGAGCAGGCAATGCTTTCAATCTCTGAGCCTTCTCTCCAGCCCCTACATGGATATCTGACAGAAATTAAAATGAACAAAATAGAACTCTAGGTCCAAATGTGGGCAGATCCCAAAAACTTAAAGCTAAAGGAAGAAGAAGACTGCCAAGAGATACAAACATTTTCATCTCATCTACAAAAGGTTGGACCATATGGAAAAACAGTATCATATAGCTAATGGGTCCACACACATGTAATCAATATTCTGAAACACATAGAAGGAATAATAAACTCCAGGCTCAGGAGAATAATTATATATGGGGAGGAAAGGATGCTGAAATGAAGAATATAGGAAGCTGTTATTTCTAATATTTTGTCTCTCAAGTTACAGGGGGATAAATATTCTTTATATTTTTCATAATAATATTTTTGTTTATGTGAAATGAATGAGAAGAGTAGTTCAAAACTAAAGTTTGTAGGAAGATCACATTTTATTTAAAACAGAGAGGCATCCATGGAAATCAGGTCTCTACTTAGATAAACTAGAATAAAAATATAAGGAGAAAGGAGAAAGTGACACCAAAACCCAGCTGTCATTTCAAGATGTCAGTAAACAATCTAGTTTTGCTTAATTTTAGCCAAAATGAACAGTACCTGTACGTGACTATACAAGGAAGAAATAGTCATGAAGAAATTGCAACAGCAAGAGAATTATGCAAACAGGAGGCAGGATTTCCTAGTAGGCTAAAAGGACTTTTCTTACCATAATTCCAAAAGGATGTCATTGGACTGATTTGGAAATCAGCAGGTGCAGTACACACCGTCTCCCTGGTCATGGTGGAGATGGCTCTGGAAGCATGGGTGGGGGAAGGAAGGGAGGCAGTGTGCAGAAGTTTAGAATTACACATCTATCTGAGAATTCTCCAGAATTGTGGGATTGTTCTTTCTGCCCACTCTGGCAGTGTGTCCTGCATTGCCTCACTAGCTGTTTCCATCAGCATCCTTACATGGAATATTCCTAGAATGGAAGATGGTGGTCCCATCTGGCTGGTCAAGCAGTCACCCAGGCAGTCTGTTCCTTCCATGCCTCTTGAGAGAGCTGAGATGGTCCATGACAGCTGAGATAGCCCCAAGAAGGACCCAGAGGAAGATGTTCAATGCCACAAAGCAGATTATTGTAACAACAATGACTCACCCTCCTACCCCACCTCTTCCTACACATCTCCAAAGGCAAACAAACACTTGCAAAAGGGTTTTCGAGAAGTCTCTTCCAGTGCTTATTTACCTACACACTTCAAAATGAAACAAACTATGATTTTGTAACTTCTCAAGTTTGGAAACTGTTGGCTTACTTCCTCTGATAAATTCTGAGTGCCTGATCCTTGCATCTCTCTTCCCCTCCCCCTGCCTGGTCCTTGCCTCACGCCCCTCCTCCTGCATGGTCTTAATATATGTTATCATTTTGGTTAAATCAATGCCTGAATTATTAGAACAATGACCTGTTTGCCAAGCGCTGTAGTAGTGCATGTTTTCCCAGTCTTTTACATTTTCTTTTCCTTAGGGCTAGTGCCTGTCTTCTACTCTCTGAACTTTCTGCTACTTATTTCAACTCTTCCCACATATCAAACAGCCTTGTAGTACGATTTCACATGTGGCCTAACATGAGGTAATCTATCACTGTCCATTTGGAACTAAAAGTAAATAAGTCCTTGAACCATCTGTTCTGCTGTAGCCTGAACCACCTGTCCTCTAGACCTGCTTGCACAACTGGCATCTGGGACTTGGTTTTGCTGGCAACCCAAAAATTCCCTTTGCCTCCCCTCAGTGGGATTTCTTATTTTCTTGGTTTATTTGTTCACATATTGGGATATATCCAAGAGTGGCTTCCCAGGAGAGTTTGTGAGGCAGATGTGAATGCCTTGATTCAATATAGGATGCTAGATTGGGAACTGATACCTAAGATATTCAACTTAAAGGGAAGATAGATTTTGGCTCACAGTTTCAGAGACTTCAGTTCATGAACAATTGGCTTTGTTACTTGTGGGCATGTGGCAAGATAGATTATTGTGGCAAGGAGTATGTGGCCGGGCAACACTGCTCACTATATAATAGCCAAGAAACAAAGACAGAAAGAGGAGGAACCAGGGTCTTTGTAGATCCTTCAAAGGGCATTCCATCCCACACAAATAGCCTAACTTCCTCCAGTTACATCCCATCTCCTAAAAAGTCCACACTTCTCAATGGTGGTGCCAGCTGGGGACCTAGCTTTCATACATAAGCCTTTGAGTGACATTTGAGATCCAAACATAACATGTCCATTTGCATTTTTCCAAGTGCTTATTCTTCTATTTTGTTCTAGTGTCACCGTGACTGCTGATAAGTCCTGATTTTTCTCTAAGGAAGATTTGAGGATGTTTTTTAAACCATTAATTTGGACTTTGGATTTTGTTCAACTCATGCTGAGCGCTATAAGCCCATTCAATCTGTAGTTCTTTTAGTTCTGAGAAATTTCCTTGAATAAATTTTGTTTCACTCCAGTTTTAACTTTATTATAATCTTATGGGCCCACCATTGTACTATATACGGTTCACTGCTGACCAAGTGTTTGAAAATGTATCCAAGGGATTTTGAAAATGCGCGCCTTTTTTGAGACAGGGTCTCACTATGTAGACCAGGTTGGCCTTGAACTCATAGACATCCTTCTGCTGCTGCCTCCTGAGTACTGGCATGTAATCACCATATTTTGTTGTATTTTTCAGTTATGTGAATTTTTTTCACTTATATTGATCCCAGAGTGTAATATATGCTGGCAAGTGCCATACCACTAACCTAACCCCAAACTCTTTTTGTCATTTTTTTTTTATTCCTCTAACTAGCCACAGCCTGCTTCTTCCTGCTAACAGAGCAAACACAAAGAGACCAGCAAGCATCCTCTAGCCTCCTGATTCTATTACTCCTTTTATTAATTTTGGGCACATGTTGTCTTTATTGGAGCTTGGTTTCTTTAAATCTCAAAGATTCCAAGACTTAAGTCAACTACTTTAGTCATTCCAGAAGGCTTGGGGCTGTGGGGGCTTCCTCAAGAACAGGCACACACTGACATGGTGGCAAGTTTTGCACACATATTCTGGGAGCACCTAGACTCCTAAAGTGCCCCAAGGCCCTGGTGACATTCATTAAATAAGGAAACTCAGAAGCCTAGAAAGGCTGAGGCCTCTCAAGCTCCTAGTGAATTACACTGTCAGGACTGGAGTACAGTTCTGACATGAGCCAAGATGGCCTCAACGAAGGCTCTCTGAAAGCATTACCCAGGATAAGGTTATGGCTCCGTGGTAGAGCACTCAATCAACAACCAGTGTGTGCAAGGCCCTGAACAAAACCAAATAGGTAAATGAGTAAATAACAAAAAGAAAACCTTATATGAAGAGGTAGAAGGATCTTCCCAATGACTTTGAAATGTCCTTGCCATTGGATTGAGATTGCAGATTGCCTGGAAAGGGTGGGGATGGGTGACAATGTGTTTTAACTAGGAAAAGGACTGGGAATGTGCAAGAGTCGACTTCTCACAGGTATGAATGGAAAAGCACTGAATGCTGGAGCTTTTGTGTCTAGGCCACGGGGCTAATGACCAGGTTCTGCCGCTCCTGTACTTGCCAACTATGTAGGAGCTGCCAGGGCATTCTCTGACTTCAAGAACCAAACAGGCCTGAAGCCTGACCCAAACACAATCACAGACATACCCAGGCTCGGATTCTACTGAAAGACTAGTCATTTGATACCATTGCATGCTGTTTGAAGAACAAACTCCCCTCAAACGCACTGTACTCAGGGAGATTGCAATCTCTCTATGATCATGTCTTCCAGAACACGGACCCATTCTGATCACCTGGCCCTTCCACAGAGCCAACAGGAGCGTGTGCAATTCCAATGCATAAATTGGAAGTGGAGCTTCTCTATCTTTACAGGATTTCCCTTAGCCTAGCGACCCCTTGAAAGGATTAGGCCTTAATGAGACTCCCCTCAAGCCAGCCACAGTAATGTTCTTTAAATATGTTCTCCTGTCCTCCATGCTCTCAGACAGCTGTCACACAAAATCTCTCTTTTCGTTGTCAAATCAATGTGTTGAAGTATGTATTATTATTCTTTCATGCCAACCCAGAGTTCTGGGTCCCAGAGGAAGGTAACATATAGCAGCCTGTCCAAATCATATCTCAGAGGTTAGTTACCTGTGGAAAACTTCACAAGCCCCATCATCTCCCCTGACCCATAGGCCAAAAACAAAGCAACTGCAGGAAACTTCAGATGAACACCAAGTTGCCAAACAGTAGCCACAGCATCCTAGAAAGGAATCCTAAATCCACATCAGAGTGACTTTATGCTTTTATGGGACTGGACTGGGGAGAGTCTGTAACTGGCCAGAGATGGATAACAAAACAATGCAGCCATGCAAGCCCACAGCCAAATTATGAGCCAACCAGATTATGCCTTCATCTACACTCTGAGTAAAAATAGCAATGGCTCAGGAGCAAGCACAGTGGGCAGAAAGAAATTCTGTTTTATTTGTAATATTCCCTGCTCTTTAAAAAGAACATGTAGTCATCATGCATACTTTCATGATTATAAGTTTTCTTTTAAGATCAAAAGAAAGAATGGCTTTTGTTGCCACTTTGAGAAACCTTGAGTTCTAGGGTGTTGTGTGGGTGGGGGAGATCCCTGACATACTATTTAATTATCTCAAACACACAACCATCCATATCCATTCAGGTCAGCCAACATGTGACTGCCACCACTGCAAACCACAGTTATGTTATTGCCTTCCAGGCCAAAGGCACATGGGTCCCTTAAGAAATGCAGGCAATAGACAGAAAGGGCTTGGTATTAGCCATTTTTCCATCACTGTGATAAAATCCTTGAGGTAACATTTTATCAGCAAAGATTCACTTGGCTCAGGTCTTCAGAGGTCTCAGACCCCTGAAATAGTCCTTTGGTGCCTTTCTTTGGGCCTGTGGTTGCACATGGCACAGGAGAACTATTCTTTCCATGACACCAGGAGCCACAGAGGGAGAGAAGAAGGGGCCAGGATTCCAGTTCCCCCTTTAAGGGCACACCTCAAATGACATAACTTCTCTCCACTTAGCCCTATATCCTAAATAACACCCAAATATTGCCTACCAGTAGTGACCTGAGCTAGGGACCATGCCTTCAACACACAGGTCTTAGGGGAACAGTCAAATCCCCAAACTGGAACCAACTGTGGTTTTGTTGGGGACAAATTGAGATGAGCCAGGCAAAAAGTACAAAGATAAGAGAGTCCTCTTAGCCCGTGTTCAGTGGATATCCCTGGAAGGCCTGCTTTTATTATTATTATTATTATTATTATTATTTACAGAAGAGGACTTGATCTGGAAGAGAGGGGAAGTGTAGGAGTGAAGGGAGGGGAAATTCAATTAGAATGTAATGTATGAGAGAATAATAAAAGTTTAAAAGAAAAACATGGATCCTGTGTAGATGGAATTCTAATTGGTCTTAATAATAAAAAGGCAGAATCAGATATAGGGGTTAATCTCATTGCTTTTTCACCAACCTGGTCTTAGGGACAGGATCACCCCTTCTGGTCTGAGGATTCAGTAGAAGTAGGAACTAGCGGCTGGCTTCTCTTCTCTGATCTTTCAGCATTAACCCCTACCTCTGACTCAGGGTTTTTATTATTAATTCGAATTGTATCAGGCACAGCAGAGGACTCCCTCTTGAAGTCCAATAGGGATTTTGACTGTCCATGGATGTGGCAAACTGATACAAAGAAGAAATCACATTGAGAGCTAGCATTCATCTCTCTGCTTCCTGACTCAGATTCAACATGACCTATACCTCACACTCCTACCACCACACCTTCCCCCATGATGGACTGTACCCTCAAACTGTGAGCCCAAACTACCCTTTCCTCTTTTAAGTTGTCGAGTATTTTGTCAAGGGAGAAAGTCATGCATACAAAGAGACATTAACCTGTCACGGTAAGGAGGCATGGAGTGGGCATGAAACAGGTGTTTGTTACCTGGTACAGAGAGCAGAAAGTGATCAGACAGCAATCAGGGCTGACCTATATCCCCCCAAACCCACCCCACACTGACATGTTTCCTCTAGCCAGGCCCCACTCCCTGAAGGTTCCACAAGCTCCTAAAACAGTATGTTAGCTAGGGGACAAGTATTAAAAACAGTCTGCAGCAGACATGTTACACTTACAGGGTAACACATGTCCTTGCGGACCATGTTCTTGGGGAACTGGGTGTTAACTTGTTTATACTTCTGGGGCATGATCTTGAATAAACCAACTCTTCTTTCTGAATTGTTGTTTTTAATGTCAATAGTTAACACTGTGATTTCATTATTATTATTTTTTTCTCTTTTGAACAGGCTGAGGATGGACCCTGGGGCTTGTGTATGCTGAGCAAGTAGTGTACTTGCCCAACCCTAAATAGTTTGCTTATAGGTAAAGAAATTACATTCTATAATGACAATAGGAAGTACAGTATAGCAAATTCTCAAGCTGGTAATATAGCTGTTTATTGTGATTATCAAGTACTATAAATAATATTTAAAACATTTAGTGTGTGTGTGTGTGTGTGTGTATGTGTGTGTGTAATTCAGAGAACAACTCAAGGGAATTGGTTCTCGCCTTCCACCATGGGGATCGAACTTAGGGTTTAAACTCAGGTTTAGTGACAGGTGCCTTACCCCCTGACCCTGTCCTGAATATAATTTTGTTTGTTACATTTTTTGTTTCTTATTATTTATTCGCTATCTCAATAGATGTATGTAATGCAACTTGATCATATTCACACATCCCTCTTTCTTTTGTATTAATTTTTTATTTAAACAACCTATTTTACATATCAATCCCAGTTCCCTCTCCCTTCCATCCTCCCTCTCCCTCCTACCATCTCCCCATCCCACCTCCCATTCACTCCTCAGAGAGGGTGAGGCCTCCCATGTGGGATTATCAAAGTCTGTCACATCATTTGGAGCAGGGCAGAGGCCCTCCCCCTGTATCTAGGCTGAGAGAGTAGCCCTCCATAGGGAATGGGCTCCAAAAGCCCATTAGTGCACTGGGGATAAATACTGGTTCCATTGCCAGCAGCTTCACAGACTTCCCAGGCCCTGCAACTGACATCCAAGTTCAGGGGGGCCTGGTTCAGTCTTGTTCAGATTCCCCTATTTTGTCATCTTTATTCATGCAACTAATGACACCCTGTTTCTTCCTGTGGTGGAAAAAAAAGGGAAATAAACACAAGAAACCAGCAACTGTTCCATATCTACTTGATTCCATTGTGCAATATAATACTTGTGGACATGGGCTGCTTTTAACTGGATTTGGAATCTTTGAGTTTCAAAGATTCAAAGACATGAGGTCAGCTAGGCTCGTCAGTCGGCTGCCTGGGGCTGTGGGCACCTCCTTGAGAACAAACATATCCTGACATGGCAGTAATTTTGCATGCAATTTCTAGGAGCACTGGAACCCTAACGTCTCCCAGGAGCCCCAGTGTAAGCCAGCCAACCCGGAAACAGCTTCTAAAGGCTGAGGTGACTCAGTTAATTATCTTATCAGGATCTGACTGCAGATCCCACAGCACTGTAGCTATGGCAGAGTAATCACACCCTGGGCCACATCACCTGGGAACTTGTGCAGGTAATTAAGCCCCTTGGTGCCTCAGTTTTACCATTTGAGGGTGAGGTGACAAGGCCTCCTTGTGGTGCTTATCACCTTGGGCTTACATTTTGTGTTTGCCATCATTGTTTTTTGCAGCAGAGGACAAACTCGGGGGTTATCCATGGCCACTCCCAAGCCTTGCCCCAGAGCTGATAGGCTAAGCATCTAGCACGCTGCACCTGCTGCCCATTCCTCACAGACCTTGTTTTCAGTAGCTACTTTACCCAAGTAAAGTGCAGGGCAGGGGCTCCTTCTTCATGGAGCAGGCTCAGGCTTAACACAGAGGTTGGGACCAGAAACAGAGTGAAGGAGTGATGTCACAGGTTGAGAAAGGGGTGGGGATCCAGATTGAATGAAACCAGTCAGGGAGGCGGGGAAGGAAGGAGCCATTATGCTGCCCAGAGGAGACCTGTTCACTGATCCTCACCCCAGAGGTCACAGTCACAGTAGTTCAGGGACAGCCCAGGATGAGGAGCATGGCAGGGAACTAGATCATGCTGCAAAGTGGCCTTCTGGGAGTGTCCTGCTGCAGGGACCTGGGAACCGCCCTGGGCTGAGAGTCCCCTCCTCCCTGCTGCTGTGAGCCAGGCTAGGGAAACACTTTCAGTTTTGTTTCCTTGTGTGCCGTAGATGAGAAAGTCCACAGTATCCTCCAAGCAGCAGACCATGGAGGCTGACTTCCAGGTGTGCAGCAACTGGTAAGAAAGCACTTTCTCCATGTCTGGCCAGAGAGAGGGGCAGAGGAGAGAGGGGCAGAGGAGAGCATGCTGTTTCTGAATCGAAGAGGATAAGGAACACACACCAGAGGGCGAGCTTGAAGGGACTGGAACTCCCGGGGTGAGGAGTGGTCAGTGGTACCTCAAGATCACTACACTCCCTGAGCATGGATGTTTCAGGCTGGCTGGTCAGCCATGAAGTTAAGTAGCCAGGGACTTGTCCCTAGCGGGCTATTCATTCCTGTGCAAAGTTAGGTCCTCATGTGGGACCCTGGCAACATAGTCTTCCCACCCATCTGTGGGAGGAAACATGAAAGGTGCTCCAGGGCTATTCTCACCCTCCACCTAACAAAGGAGCTGGGAGGTGGGCACGGAGGACACAGCCAGGAGCAAGAGCCTGTCTCTTCTGCAGAGCCTGCCCTGGATTTCTCGACTCTGGAAGAAGTGCTGAGTGTGTAGGTAGGCAGAACAGAGGGAGACCAAGCAGAGCTGTGCAGTTGTGGGGACAGCTTGATCAGGCTAACAGCAGTGAGGCTTTGCATGTCCCTCTGTGGCCCTGACCCAGGTGCTACGGCCCTGGGACACCTCCCCTGGCTCTCTACGATAGTTTCCTTTCTCCTTAGCAGCCACCAGCATGAGTGGGTGGAAAGATGAAGCATTTCCCGTGATGAGCTTATCAGAGGAGAACACTCTGCCCTGGCAGATTACAAACCTGGGCCAACAGGCCCAGCTGATTTGTCCATGTTCAAAGTACACTCTTTGACAATCACTACCTAACTGTGAAACCGTCCCACAACCTAGGAAATTAATCTGTCATCACTCTCAGAAGTTGCCGTTGCCCTGGTAACCCCTTTGTACCACTCCTTTCTGTCCACTCTCCTGAGCAGTGCAGCCCTTTGTAGACTGCCCTCACACTTATTTTATGATAGTGAGATTTTCTACTTTTTCACCAGCACAAGCAGGGCAGGAGGGCACCATCTGCATCATTATTTATTTTCCATGCTGCAGGCCTGGGAAGAGCTTGCCCTAGGTATGCAACAAGGCTTCGTGAATTATAATAAGACAGTGAGCCGTTCTTTCTCCCCAACTCTATCCTGAAGCAAAAGAAATGTGGCCTCTGTCCACTTCGCCCTCCACGAAGCCTACTGCCTGCGCTTCCTGGTCATTTGCCCGGAATGTGAGGAGCCCATCCCAAAGTCAAAGATGAAGGAGCACACCCAAGCTGAGCACCAGCAGGTAAGCAGGTGGCAGTCGGGACAGAGGCCTGGGGGGTCAGCAGCTGGAATCCAGTCCTCCCTGGCCCTGTGGGTAAATCATTTAGCCCCTCCGTGTTTGTCCTCAGTTTGGGAAGAGAAAGGGTTTTTTGTGCTACATCGAGGCTGTCTCGTTTTTCCCTGTCTACTCTCTACTGAAGGACTATGGGTATGGCAAGGTAAGGGGTCCATTTTAAAAACAGTCTTTGGAGACTTGTAAGGAGAAGATGGATGGTCCCAGCTTAGTCTTCTTTCCTGTCTTTCTGGGTTAATCTCTCATGTGGCTTTATCTTTCTGAGAATCAAGCTCCATTTAGATTTAAGCTAGTCCAACAAACACCTTTTGAGCCCTAGGCTAAGTGCTAAACTGAGGCAACCATTCCTGGTCTCCATCCTCTAGGATCTCATGGACCCCAGTGTGAAACATGGCTAGCCTGAGTGATGTAAGGAGAGGCTAGGGGCTTGGGCTAGAACCTACATCTCTGTGTACATGTGTGTTGTATCCTGGTCATGGTAACTGCTTTGATGAAACTCCATGACCAAAGCAACTTGGCAGGGGAGGGGGGAGGTTTATTTGACTTAAGGAAGTCAGGACAGGAATTCAAGCATGACAGGAACATGGAGGCAGGAATTGATGCAGAGACCATCGAAGGTACTACTTACTGGCTTGCTTCCCATGGCTAGCTCTGCCTGCTTTCTTATAGAACCCTGGACTACCAGTTCAGGGATGGCACTGCCCAAAATGACCTGAGCCCTCCCCCATCGATTACTAATTAAGAAAATGCCCTCCAACCAGTTCTTATGGAAGTGTTTCTCAATTATTACATCCTTTCAGATAACTCTAGCTTGTGTCAAATGAACATAAAACCAGCCAGCACAGTTTAGGTAATCTATACTATGTCATTAGCATGTATAAGCCCTCCCTTGCTGAAGTTGGATTTCTCCTCTAGAGGCAAGCAGGTTAACCTGAGAGAAAGAGGCAGAGAGGGAAAGAGAGGCCAGTCATAAAGATTCCCCTGTAACCACTACCCCTCCATCTGAGTAGCTAGGAGAACTGTGGAGAACCATTATACCCAGACATGCAGATTGCTTTGCCCCAAGGACATGCTTGACAAGGGGATCTCCATGACCCATGAGTGTGCTGGTTTGTTTTTTGTTCACTTGATGCAGGCTCTGATCACCTGGGAAGACAATCTCAATTGAGGGATTCCATCATATTATTAACGATTGATGTGGGAGATCCCAGACCACTGTGGGCACTACCATTCCTTGGCAGGTGGTCCTAGGTTGTAAAGCAAGCAAGCCAGTAAGCAGCATTCCTCCATGGTCTCTGCTTCAATTTCTGCCTCCAAGTTCCTGCCATGCTTGAATTTCTGTCCTGACTTCTCTCGATGAGAGCCTGTGATGTAGAAATGTAAAATGAAATGAACTCTTTCCTCCCCAAGTTGCTTTTTGGTCATGATGTTTATTTATCACAACAGAAATCAAACTAGAACAGTGAGTCTAAGAGAACTCATGATCCCCAAGGACAGTGTCTGCCTCTGACCCCTGCCAGCACTCTCTCTGATGGCTTCAATTTCCTAGGGAGTTGGGCCCATGTCCTCCATCTTTCCACAGACCAAGGAAACCCAACAGCACCCTGCCAAGTGCAAGTTCTGTGATCTGGCTGTGCACCTCAACAAACTGAATGTCCATGAGCCCCACTGTGGCCTCCGGATAGAGCACTGTCCACACTGCAACCAGTCCATCACACTCCGAGTGATGGCCCAGCACAAAGATATGTGTCTGAGGACAAAGGCCAGGCCTGAGAAATGTGAGCATCAGGGAGAAGCTAGAGAAAGCAAGGACAGTTTCCAGGGCCAGAAAGTCTCCTGGGCAGGATGCAAGGGCAGAAACCCTTAACAGCACAGAGGAGAAGAAAGTCCATTCTGTATGTTTCCAAACTGGAGTATGGAACTGGAGTAGGGAACTGGAGTAGCCTTCTTGTGTGTCTGCAGTGACTTATCCAGGGAAAACAAGAGGCCAGGGATGGGGTGTAAAAACCACAAAGAAGAGGGAGAGAATGCCATGGAGAATCGTAAATATGAAGGGCTTTTTTTTTTTTTTTTTTTTTTTTTTACATGCCAAAGACATAATTTTATCCTGGTAAGGCCACACCTGAATCATCTTATAGATGAAAAATACATAGAGAGACCAGAGGACAAATAAGATGGAAGGACATTCCAACTTCCAGCACTAAGCCTCCATCTCCTTCTCCACCTGCTTTTACCATTCTGTGATCAATAAAAGATGGTAAGAAGCAGAAGCATCGTAAGGGAGGAGGGGTTTGTTGTGGCTTACAGTCTGAGAGACAACAGCCTTGTTGTGTTGGGGAAGGCATAACAGCAGGAGCATGAGACACTGCACTGGTCAGTGTGAACCCACAGTGGGAAACAGAGAGCATAAGACACGGAACGTGATAACATGTGGAGAAACTGTGGAACCCCTTAGGAAGGCCCTCCAGGTCAACACTCTACCCAAGATCAAAATTGGCCAATGGAAAGCCAGGAAGTATATACTTTTCCTTCATCTCATTGTGTCTGGTCTCCCACCCAACAGTCTCCAATACAAGTTCATTGACATCCTCAATACAACACAATTTTAGCACAGTGATGGTACAGCCAACATCTGATTAGATCACAGAGCTCGGAACCTGAGTATAGCGCAGTTAGGCAGTCTGGGTGCAAAAGAAAATATATCGGTCCAGGATCCCAAGACCAAGTTCTCAGCACAAAGGAGATTTGTTTGCCTTAGAGGGACAGAGGTCAAAGAGTGAGAGGCAAAGACAGGAGACAGAGGACAAGGGAGAAGCGGAAGGAAACAAGAGAAAGAGAACAAGGGTATTTGTCCCGGAGGGACAAAGGACTGCCTCTGGATAGAGACGAAACAGACATGGCCCCTAGGAAAATGGTGGTTTATAAAGGTAAAAGGGGAAAGCTATGTCAGGATGAGGTGTTTAACTTTAATTGGGCATGTTAATTAGGTGAATCAAAAGGGGTTTTTGATGGCTAGACCTTGGTAATCCAGCCTCAGGAGGAGGAAGTGGCCAGGAGGAAGTGGCCAACTAAGGAAACAGACCTTGGTGGCAGCTTTAGGAATGTAATCTGATGGTTTTAGTAAGGCGATGGAGTGGAGGAAAGGGAAAGGCCTGCCAGAGCCACGTGCTTGAGTGGGCTAGTGTCTCTTCAGGGCAGCTATGTACATAGCCCCTTTCAATCGCTTAAAAACCACTTCTGCTCCAGGCAAGAGTCTCTTCATCAGTGTCGCTGTAATAAAAATGACTGTCCAGCCAGTCCTCTCCTGGGTGGCTGCTGGCAGTGTGGGGAACTCAAGACAAGGCTAGCCCAGGGATAGTTAATTCTCATTAATACAGGCCAGGGGAGCATCTAGGGGGGAAGTAGGATTAGCCATCACCAAGAACAGTCATTTGTGGTGTTTCTGTGTTTACTCAGGGAAGAGAAATGTATCTCCTGAAAGAAAAACCCATTGTAATTACTGCAAACAAATAATTCCCGAAAATAAGTATGTGTCCCACATGGTGAGTAGCAATCTCCCTCTTTCTAATTGTCAGTAGCCAGTTCATAATCCAAAAATCAAGGTGTGAAAAACCAGATTCTAGGTCAGTTTTGCTCGGTACAGTTATCAATAATGTTTATTTCACTTTGTTTTGTTTTGCTATGTTCCAAGGGTTTTTTTCTTAACTTCTTTATTGACTCTTCGGGAGTTTCACATCATGCACCCCAATTCTGTTCACCTCCTGATCCTCCCACATTTCCCCATCAACCCTGTTGCATCCCCCTCCACAAAAGAAGACAAAACAAAGTAAGAAAGCAAGCAAACAAAAGCAAGAACAAAACACACACAAAACAAAAACAAACACACACACAAACAATAACCTTAAACCAAAGCACAACAAAACCCACACCTGAAACAGAAGATCTCTGCTTCTCATTCTCTCCCAACGTTTTCTTTAGGCAAATTTGGCATGCATAGTTGCCTTTTACTTGTGCCTAGCCCTTTAAGCAGCAGCCCTGACAACTCTTTATGGCCCTGATCACCTCCAAACATCACTAACCTTCAGGTGCCTACTTACCTGTGTGTGCACTACAGCAAGCAATGTTGGTGGAGGCCAGAAGAAGGTATCATATCCTCTAGAACTGGAGTTACAGATGGTTGGGATATACCTTACATGGGTGCTGAGAATGACTGAGCCATTTCTCCAGCCCCTTGATACCTAGATTTTAGAGAGACACCTCCAAGCCTCCATCCTTGCAACCTGAATCTTCTTTCTTTCAGCAAAGTCAGCTTGTAACATTGAATGTCTGCCTTATATTATTCAGCATTAAATTTTTTATATGTTTCAGCATTAGATTTTTTGTATTTATTCACTGTGTGTGTGGGTGTGTTTGCTAAGTGAAGGTCTTGTGGAGATAGGTTCTTATATTCCACTACATGAGTTCCAGGGATCAGACTCAGGTCTTGAGGCTTGACAGCACTCTTACCCACACAGAGCCATGTTGCTGCCCCTTATCCATCATTTCTAACTGTTTATAGGGAGAGGCCTTTCAGGTTATCTTAGTTGTATTGTCCAACTATTGCAGCTGAAGTCATTTTTAATTCACACATTATTCACATTTGCAGAAACAATGTCCATCCTCAAGGACTGTGAAATATCTTCAGGATGGAAAGCCAAAAATCCTTCCTCCATCCCTTACAAGTCAGGTGACTGGAAATCAAACATCCACAGTGACGAAAGATGTTCGTCCAAAGACAAAAATTAGAAGCAGTTCAACAAAGCAAGAGACAAATGACCAAAATGGCCTCGTGGGTCTGCCTTTGAAGCCTGCACTCCAGCTGAGAGCTATTCCTTCTACAGACGAAGCAGCCTATGACATCCTTCAGAGGTGCTGTCGGTGTGGCATCTTACTTCCCTTGCCCATTCTAAATCAGCACCAGGTACCTCACTCTCCCCTCAGCCCTGCTGCTTCCCCACCTGGCTAGGAACCCGCTGCACAGTGACTTACCCAACCTGTGTGGGGGAGGCATGGGGGATGGAGGTGTACCAGCATGGCGGCTGAACAACGCCTCCCATGTTCCTCCTGTTTCTGCACGCCTATGTGCATTTTCTCCAGCACTTGCTCCCTGGTTTGTGTCACCTCCCAGTCACTGGGTCACCATTGAGGGTAGAACTGGATCTCTCCTCTCTGTGCCTGCAGCTTTTCCAGGCCTGGACACATGGCAATGGTCCAAGGCTATGGAGTGAATAACGAAAGCCTGGGGCTGTCAGTGTGCTCTTTCCAGGTGGAGATAAGTTTCCGCCTGAGAGCAGAAGGGTCTGGGTCCAGATGTGAAGGCAGCTGGTGGCTTGCCTCCAGCACACCCAGCTTTGTAGCTGGCTCCATCATCCTGAGTTTTCCATCTAAGACTGTCTTCTTTTTAAAGGAAGCTTAATTCTTTAAATTTTATTACTATTGGGAGGAGGATTGCACTGATAAGCATGTGGAGATCAGAGGACAACTCTACGAGTCAACTCTCTTTTTTCTGTAAGAGTTCTGGGGGTTGCCAGGTTTGTATAGCAAGGATTTTTCACCCACTGAGCCATCCTTCTGGGCCCCTAAGACTATTTCTTGTAGTAAGAGTTTCCATTAGAAGTAGTAAACCTGCCTTGGTGGCACATGTCTTTAATCCCAGCACTGGGGAGGTAGAGGCGGGTTGATCTCTGTGAGTTTGAGGCTGAACTGTTCTACAAAGCTAGTTCTGGGACAGGCTCCAAAGCTACACAGAGAAACCCTGTCTAAAAAAAAGAAAGGCAAAAAGGTAGCCAACATTGTGCATGTTACAATGCTTGGCTGTGACTGACCTTCCTTATAGACAATAGACAGGTTACTTTGCCCTCATTCTAGAGATGGGAACTGGGGGAATGCAGAACCATTTGAGAGACTTCACAATGTAAGGCTCCAAAGTTTATGCTCTTAGGTTCTTGGCTAGAGGCCTTAGTTGTTTGGTGCTTAAAAAAAAAAAAAAAACACACACACACACACACACACACACACACACACAAAATATGACCAGGCATGTGATGCATATCTTAAATCCCAGAACACTGAAGGCAAAGGCAGAGGCAGGCAGATTTCTTTGAGTTCTAGGCCACCCTGCTCTGCATATAGAGTTCTTAGATTGCCAGGGCTACCTGGAAAGAACCTGCCTAAAACAGAAAACAAAATTAAATTTTGTTATAATAGACATTATCTGGTATCATATCAACCAAAAGCTAGTTTGCAAACTTGGTTTGTTTTCTATTGCTATGCCAAAATGCTATAACCAAAAGCAATTTGGAGAGGAAAGGGTTTATTTCACCTTACTGCTTGTAGTCCATCACCCAGGGAAGTCAAGGCAGGAACTTGAAGGCAGAAACTGATGCAGAGGCCATAAAGGAATGCTGCTTACTGGCTTACACATCATGACTTGCTCGGCCTCCTTTCTTATAGCACCCATGACTACCAGCCCAGGGGTGGCTCTACTCAAAATGGACTGGGCCCTCCCATAGCAGTTATTAACCAAGAAAAGGGCCCACAGATTAGCTATAGGTCAATGTGATGGTGGCATTTTTCTCAACTGAGATTTGCCTTCCCAGATGACCCTAGGTTGTGTCAAGTTAACAGAAAACTAACCATCATTCAGTCAGGACTAGTGGTGAATTCCTGTAATCTAGCACTTGGGGAAGTTGAGACAGGGACTGGGAAGATGACCCATTGGTTAAAGTGCTTGCTATGCATGAGAAGGATATGAGTTCAAATCTGCAGAACCCATGCAAAAGCCAGGCACAGTGACCCATGCCTGAAACCTCTGGGTTAGGGGAACAGAGAAAGGGTGGGTCCCAGGTACTCAATGGCCAGTCAGTCTAGCTGAAATTGTGATTTTGAGGTTCTGTGAGAGACCCTGTTCCAAAAAAAAAAAAAAAAAAAAAAAAAAAAGCAGAGACATTAAAAAAAATAGCAACCTCTGACCTGTACACATTAGAGGATGGACCCTCACACACATATCTGCACATATGTGCAAACACCACACACAATTTTTTAAAAAGGAAGACTGAGACAAGAGGACCTGAGTCTAAGGAAAGCCTAGGCTCCATAGTGAGTTCAATGACAACTAAGTTATATAGTGAGACCCTATGTTGAAAATAAATAAGTAATTGGGGAGAAGGGACTAGGTATATAGTTCAGTGGTAAAACATTTGTCCATCATGCATAAGGCCTTGGGTTCATTCCTCAGCATCACACATATACACACAAGCTAATTCTTCTCCCCACCTATTCCATGTCCTCCAGTCACACATCACTGAGGAAGCAATTTCAGCAGCCTGCTGGTGTCCTTTCAAAGCCTAACATGAACCACAGGGTTGAATTGCCCGTCGCCCATGTGTTATCTCAGTATATTCATTATTCTGCCATTCGCCTTTTTTTACTTTATAAGATGAACAGTCCTTCAAAAAGGGACGCCTTTTATTCTAATTTTATTTGTGCATGTATAAGTTTTATAAAAATGAACTAATTTCATTCTTAGTGGGGCATTTCCACACATTTTTCCATCCTTGGCAGACTTAGCAAGTAAAAATACAATATGCCCAATCAAATTTGAACTTCAAAGAAATGGAGACTTTTTAATCTAAGAAAATGTAAGAAATCAACCATTATGGTTCAGTTTCATTATGAAAATTCATTTCAATATGAAGGTGCATTTAGAACTCACTATATAATTGCAAGCAAGCAGGAGACCTTGTGCCTTCTCTAGCCAATAGTTGGCACCCATTTGCATGGGTGCTTTTTAGTCTATGTCAGGGTTCAATAGTTAGTCTGCTACATGACTGAGCTCCTGTACTAGGACAGAGAGTATTTCAACCACCACCACCCCCGGGGTTGGAGGGCTATGCTAGAAAACCTAACTGGAGAACCAACCTATGGGAAAAAGTGGGCAGGAATTTTTCGCATCTGAGAACCATAAAAACCACTGTCCGACACCAAACATTTTTACTTTTTCCTCTCAAGACTTTGCAAGACTGTAAAACTACTTCATCTGCTTCTGTTTGGATACTTTGAGTCTCCTGGACTCATGAACCATTGTCTCTCACACAGTGGTTGAGTCTCCAAAACTGACAGTTAATGGGTCATCCTGTGTTTTACTCAATAGCCCTATGATCTACCCATACACAAGCATTTGGGAGGGTTGCTATACAAATTCTTCCATACCTCAATTCTATGAGTTGGCACTAACCAAGTAAACAATGTGGCTCACTGATTTCAGTGGCTGCACAGAAACATGTGCTCCTTCCTATTTGCCCGTGATGTCCCGCCTTCATTAACCACTATCCCAAGCCTCCTCGATGCCATCTCAGTCGTCTCCATCAAACATGCTTCAGGACAAGGGACAGCAACACCCAGAGATACTTCAGATACCAGCATCATTTTAGGGACTAAGATGTAGCTGCCAGGCAGAGTGCTGATCTAGCTCTTGCAAAGCCCTGGCTTTTATCAAAGCCCCTATTGGCAGGGAAGACCAACAACAGAAAAGCCAGTAAATACTTAGCAACTCGCCTCCACTTGAAGCCTTTTAACATCTATTTTTATTTCTCTAGGAGAAGTGCCTGAGGTTAGCTCAAGAGAAAAACAAGTGAGGAAGGCCAGCTAGCTCCAGAGGAAAGAGGCCCTAGGATTCAGAAGGGCTCCAGTCCACACTGGCTTCCCCGCTTCCTTTTTGTGGTGGTCACAACTTTGTTTTCCTTGCCAATCCGTAATTAAAATTCTTTCCTTTAATTTTTGACAGTTTCATATGTGTTTACAATGTACTGTAATCATAATTATCCCCGCTGCCTTCCCTCATTCCCATCCCACTCCTGTAAAACCCCTTCTTCCTTCAAGTTTTCAGTCTGCGTGCACATGCTAGCACACACAGGCTAGCACACACAAGTGCAGGTCTTGTGCAGGCAACCACAGCTGACGTGTGCCCATGTTTGTGATAGCCATGGCCATACTAGATTCAGGAGAGCATTTCATAGCATTCCACGAGGCCCCTAATCCCTATCACAGTCTTTCTGCCCCATCTTCAGTAATGTCCCCTGGGCCTTGAGGGGGCGATGATGTCTCATTCTAGTTCAGGGCAGGTCACTCGGTATCTCTCAGCACTTTGGGGGTCTTTGTTTAGGAAAAGAGGCAGACTTTAATAGTTGGGCTACAGAAAATAACCTTAGGTCTTTTTCTTCTTGCGAGCCAGGCCTTGTTGGCCCAGGAACTACAGATGGCCCAGAGAAAAAGCTTCCTGTTCTTCCACTCAACTCCTGACTAAGCACCTAGGTTCAACTGCTCAGTTGCCCAGGAAAACCCAGTCTCCTGTCCTTTCTCTTTGCCTTCCTCATTGGTTTTTTCAGAGTAAGACATGTTAGAAGTATGTGAACTAGAAGGGGCAATGATACAGTAGGAGAAAGAAAGAAGGGAGAGAAGGAAAAAATAGGAAAGGGGAGAAAAGGGGAGGAGGGGAAGGAAAGGGCAAAGCAGGGTGAATTAAAGTTCCCAGAAAGCAGCCACTACAAACTGAGCATTCTACAATGAGCATTCTACAAAGGCTGACTGGTTAGAACTCCAGGGGCTATGTAGAGGTTAGCTTGTTGCAGGTCCAGCATCAAGTACCTTGAGCTACCTTAGCTCCTTAAATAGCCACTTGTCGTCCACATCTGTCTGTGACCTAACATGCTGTGACTCTTGGGGAAAGGTTTGCGGACATGTAAGCAGATTCCTGCTGCTGAGGAAGTCACACAGCATCTGGGGCCTATAGCAAGGTCTCTCTGCTTTGCTATAACCCACTTACCTGATGTATATCCAATATTTGTAAAGTGACTTTCTTTATTTGGTCACTATAAAAAAAATCACCAAAATTATTACCACATTGGAACATGATTATTTGGAGCAAACTGGATGTGTATTTCTGGGCCATCATCACTCATATTAGGCTCCAAAATAAACTATTTCTTCATCTCCTTTAAATCGAGAGCTGTATCTTTCACATTGGCGATGGGGAGGGTGATAAGATGCCGTCTAGGGGAGGAGGGGTTCGTATGAGGCCTTTAGCAGTAAAGTAAGGGATAGATGCATCCACATTCTCTGGGGACATACAGCATACTCAACCCTGGGCTTCAGCAAAAAGGTTTTTCGGCAAGCTAGGTGGGCGGGTTAGATGAGCATCACCTCTGGAAGCTGGGAAGGAGAATTGAGCTCAGGCTTTATTAGGTTCAACCCAGGTCTGCTTGCAGACCCGATTTGAAACCCACCCTTTGGGGGGTGAGATGTTACCTCATCTGAGGATAGAAGAGTGGAAGCCCACGGCTAGCGTCGGGGTGAGAGGAGTCTTCATCTGAGGATAGGAATGGAGGCCCAAAGCTTTCAGAGGTCAAAACTGGAGGGGAATGAACTTGAGCACAGTTGGGATCAGACCTCCTGGCTGCTGCACTGCGAGCAGAGGTAAGAGCAGGGCACCTGGTGAGCCTCACAAAGTGCTCTTCCCTCCAGCCTCCTGCCTTGGCCTGGTGCTTTCCAGGTGGGTCTGTGCACCGATCTCCCAGCCTTCTCCACTCGCCAGCAGTGGATCTGGCAACCCCGGGTTTGAGACCAAGCCACCAGTGAGCTCTAGCAGAGCCAGTGGGTGGCGGCGCGTCACAAAGGTGGCGGTGGTCTTGGCCAAGGCCAGCACAGGGCACCGCCCGGGTTGCTCTCGGAGTCGGCGTGGGAGCAGCAGTGCGGGCGGAGGGGCAGGCGCGCTCGGCGTCCCTGCAGCCCGAGCGGGGCGCAGCGAGCCGGTAACGAGCAGCCCGAGGCATCCACGCACCTGGCGGGCAGCTGTGGCCCCGCGCAGCCACTAGGCCCGCATGGGAGGGGCGCGCCACCCTGGTGATGGGATAGCCTTAAATTCCCCTCGCTGGTTGGCAGCTGTGTCATATTATGGTGGACCACGCCCAGGTTTGGCAACACTAGAGTAGATTCGAATCCCACACTCATACACTTAGAACACTGTCTCACTAGGAAACTTTATTAATCTCCCAACACCCTCCGATTCTCTGTTTGCAAAATGGGCGTGTTCCCGTCTTCATAGAGAAAATGCAGAAGTACCTTGGCCCCAACTTACTAATGGCAGCCAGAGCTCACAGCACTTTCTGCCTCCCAGGTGTATTATCCACATCAGCTCGTTTAAATTTCCCAAAAGTAGGAGAAAGAAATGACTATTCCTATTAACAGAGTATTACTAAGATGACAGCAATTGACAGACCATTAAGTCCTGCCAATGGGAGTGTTGTTTACTTATTATTTGGGAAGAATTCTTGCAACAACAAAGTCTCTAACTCGGGAACAGTGAAAAGCTTATGGGTAAAGCACTGGCCATGCAGGAGGTATGAGGACATGAGTTCGAATCCCCAGGACCTATATAAAGCTGTAGTAGTCCAAGCTATCTACAATAAGAGAAAATGTAAACAGAAGAAACCTCACAAAAGATCCTGTTTCAAACAAGTTGGAAAGTGAAAACCTATACCAGAGGCTGTACTCTGACCTCCACACATGTCAGCACCTCAGCACATGTGCATACACACATCTGTAGCCTGTGGCTTGGCCTTGGTTTGATTTAGCACCACTCCCCATCCAATACACACACACACACACACACACACACACACACTTGCCCAGTGCTGGGGATCAACCCCTGAGCTTCGAGGGTATTAGACAAGCACTCTATTACCAAGCAGCACCCCAGCTTTCAGTTTAATTGTTTTGTTTTCACTTTTCCATATTACCTTCTGGCCTCTTGATCACTTTGTCCCTGGTAGGGGCTCATAACCTTGGGCAGTTTGTTTACAAGCGAAGTTTTGTTTGCTGGTTTGTTTTGTTAAATAGAACTTACAAGTTCATGATATGAAAGCAGTTGCTATTCCCATCAGAGTGCCCACATCATGTTTTCACACTTGGGTGGCTTCACACATAACTGTTCCCTCTGTAATACAAACTGCTTTTCCTCTGCCGCTGAGCCAGCTGGGTCTGCCTTGCAAAGCCTACTCATTCTTCAAAACTTTAACTTGGACATCGCCTCCTCTCAGAAGCCCTCAGCACTTCCTCCTTACCGGAAACTAGTCACTTTTTAGTTGTGCATCTATCCCCCTGTATCGTGAGCATGCCTGGGGCTCCTCATTTCTCTTGCTGTGTTAACAAACACTGGGTGTTTTGTTTTATTGAAGACAGTGTCTTGCTACATAGTCCAGGGTGACTGGGGATCCCTGTGTAGCCCAGGCTAGCCTGAGCTTGTGTTCCTTCTGCCTTAGCCTCCTGAGTCCTGGAATTACAGGAATGTGTCACCACAGGCAGCATCTCACTGCATTGAAGTTGGGTGCTGGTCTGTGACCCTGGATGAGCAACGCAGTCTTCATAGGTGTGGGGTGTCCTGGATTCACCAAGGAACCGCCTACATCTGGTGCAGTGCCTGACAGTACAGTAGAAGCACAGAGGAAGTTTGTTCAATTGAGTTTGATTTCTGCTTTTTGACCTCTCACAGAGAACACGTGACTGCATTTCTTTCCCCGTTTTTGAAGCCCTGCTCACCACACTGCTACACTGTACATCTGGGTCCTTTGATGGACGAAGAGGGTGAAGCAATCCAGCCCCAAGAGCAGAGCTGCTGGGCCACTCTGCCAGATGTGTGCCTGCGACGTATTTTCTGGTGGCTGGGAGACAGGGACAGGTCCAGAGCTGCCCTGGTCTGTAGAAAATGGAACCAGATGATGTACTCAGCTGACCTCTGGCGATACAGGACCATCACGTTCAGCGGGAGGCCATCCAGGGTACACGCATCTGAATTTGAGTCAGCGCTCTGGTACGTTAAGAAATTTGGCCGCTACCTGGAACACTTAGAAATCAAGTTCCTGAACCCTTACAATGCCGTCTTGACCAAGAAGTTCCAAGTCACCATGCGAGGCCTCCTGTCGTGCCTCGGCAAGAGTAACAACCGTCTGAGGTCACTGTCCATCCAGCATCTGGAACTGGACCGGCTGGTCTGGAGAAACAGCATCAGGGGCTCTCTCATCAAGAGCTTGAGTTTTTTCTTAAAGAAGATGGGCAAACATCTGGACCATCTTAGCCTGAAAGGAGCCCGGCTGACAGTGGAGCAAGGCTGCCACATCCTCAACTCCCTGAGCTACCTTCGGAATGAGAACTTGGCCTCAGAGCTCAACATTGAGGACTTCTTCAGCCATCACCTGGCCGTCTATGGCAGCTCCCAGTTCAACAAGGCCATGGCCACATTCCACAACCTGACATTCCTAACACTCAACTACAACTGTATCTCTGACGAGCTGCTCGAGACCTTGAGTGAGAACAATGCTGGTACCCTCCGAACCATGAACATCAAATGCCACGTTCACGACCCCCACGGCCAGGTAGTCTGGGGCATGTCCTGGGCCAAGCTGGCCAGGCAGGCCAGCAGCCTGAAGGTAAACTTCTTCTTCGAGCGAGTCATGAAGTATGAGCGCCTGGCTCGGATCTTGCTGCAGGAGATTCCAGTCAGGAGCATCAGCCTAAGAAGCTGCTATTTCAGTGACCCAGACTGGTCCATGCGGCCCACTCTGATGGACCTCCTGCCCACCTTCCGGAACACCCTGCAGGTAATTGGCAAGTGAGGCTCCCAGGAGCTTGTGAGGAGCTGTTGGTCACAGGAAAGCCTGATCTTGGCCAGGCTTCTACATGCTCACTTAACTCTGTCAGAGTTCTAGGTGTTACCAAGCACACTCTTAAGCCTCCCACACACTCCTCAAAAGACCACTGTTCACTCCCTTCCCACAGGACATAGGGAACTCTCTGGTTGACTGTGAACCAAGAAAACCTCCCTTACCCCATTGTAGAGCTGTGAAGCCTGAGCCAGGAGGTGCCTTGCTGTCAACAGAGAGCCTCTTCCCACTGGCTCACAGCAGTAGACAGATGCCCCTATGGTTCCTGAAGTCAAGAATAAGCAGGAGATGAGAAAAAGCAAACTCGACAGAAAACCAAATGTGACTTAGGTCACTAGAGACTGCCAATGTTCTGGGCAGTCTCCCAGCACCTCTGATACCCTGCCCCTCTCCCTCGGTGCTTTTCTAGAAGTTAACATTCGAGTTCAACAACAATCATGAGTCGCTAGATGAGCAGCTACATCTCCTCATCCTGGCCTGCCGGAAGCTATTTTACTTCAAAATCTGGGCTTTCCTGGATGTTAAGTTTGTGGAGCGGATCCTGAAGAGCCAGGAGGAGGGGCAGTGCTCCCTGCGCACACTAAAGGTAAGGACCCTTAAGCAGGGACATCCAGACTCGACACTTACGCTGTGATGCAGGTTGGATCTGCCCCTGAATCTGTCCATGGGAGACAACCAACCCCACAGACGGGATCTGGAAGTCTCTTCCACTCTGTCTCCCATGGGTTCTACATCCATGAAGCCAGCCAACTTTATATCTTTACTGACGATGTATATTTCTTAAGATTATTCTCTAAGAATGACATCCACATTATAGTAAGTATTATAAGCAACCCAGAGATAATTTGCATGCACTGATCCATTTTACATAAGGGACTTGAACATCCATGCATGCATCTTGGAATCAGTCCCTCATGGATACCAAAGGAAATCATGCTTAGGCTTTTTCTGCTTCAACCTTTAGTTGTGTGTGTAGATGCATGTGGATGGTTGTCAGGTCTTAAGTGATGTAGTCAACATATGTGTGTATGTATGTGTGTGTGTGGTGTTTCTTTATTGACACAGGTGAGAATTTATACAAACCGATATGAGACAAATGAAGAGGACAGGACCCTACGGGAGATTTACAGGAAATACAGAAAGCTGATCGATTCAGAACTTAACTATTTTGTCATCGCCTACCCCATGATGTAAAGAGTGCTCTCCAGAGGAAGACATCTAGACGCACTTTTAACCTGAAAATCCGGTTCTCAGTGAATTACATTTGGGACTCCCATGCTCTCATCCCTTTTTCTTCTCTCTCCTTTTTACCAAATCCAAACCCTCATGAACAGCCTGGCAAAGGCTGGACTGCTGGTGATGGCAAGGCCCCATGCGTCTTTAAAGTGCTATCTTTACCAACAATCCCGGCTGCTCTCTTTTTGTTATTTGGTGTACGTTTTTTTGTTTGTTTGTTTGTTTGTTTGTTTAATTTCATTTGGTTGGTTGGTTTGACGTGGTTTTAGACACTCCCACTTAGCCACAGAGCAAACTCAAAGTAGTTTTCTCCTGAGTTTGCCTCCTGCTTACTTGAATGACCAGCCAGTGAACAAACCTTCTACCAACCGATTTTACCCATTTGGAAATGCTTTATAGCCGGGTGGTGGTGATCGTGCATGCCTTTAATCTCAACATTTGGGAGGCAGAGGCAGGTTAATGTTCAAGGCCAGCCTGGCCTACAGAGCGAGTTCCAGGACAGCCAGGGCTACACAAAGAAACCCTAGAAAACAAAACAACGGCAACAGCGAAGAAATGCTTTGTGTCCTGGCTGACCTTCATGCCAGAGCCTCCTGAGCTTGAGGTTGTCTGGACCTGACCACAATAAACAGAACCCACCAGTATGATCTTTGATGAAGCAGGACCATTCCCTGTTGGCATTCATCTGTCTCTGTTGTAAGTTATTTCTCCCTGAATAAACATCTATTCAGCCTATCTGTTTTTCCCAATTCTTATTATTCCACCATAATTCCCACTTAAGATAGAACTGCTTGCGGAAGGAACTCGGCTACTAGGTCATCAGCCCTGTAAAAGACTCCTGCCTTGGCTTAGCCTGTGTCTCCTTTTAGTTTTCTGTTTGGGTGACGTGTTCAGACTGCTATGGACACTCAAGTCCTCAGATGCAAAGACAGACTAGAAGTGGCAGTCACACCCATGTTCATAGTGAATCTGTATGTAGTGTGTCCTGATGCTATTCAAAGAGGGGACAAAACACAAAACTCTATATTTAGAATTATATCTATCATATAAAACACATCTAAAGCATTTTAAAAATCTATAAGAGACAACAAAATTGATTGGAGGTAGAATTCTGGTGAGTTGAATTTTTTTTGTCTTTTTTATGTTTTCCTTTTCTACAGTGACAATACCATATTTGGTAACTAAGAACATGACCTAGTATGTCTCTGATCGTGAGTGATCACTGGAGACTAAGACTGGGTCACTGGTGGTTCTTCTGTTGCTTTGATGTCTTTTAAAGCTCCTTTGTTTTTGTTTTTATTTAATTGACCTATTAGATATTAGATACTGTTATGGCATTATCAAAAAAGTGTTTGATAATTCTTCTTGGATCCTTCCTCTGGTCTCCATTCTGCTTGTAAATCCCTCCAAGCTCTTTTTGTTTGTTTTGTTTTGTTTTTTTTCTTTCAAGGCAGGGTTTTTCTATATTGCTTTGGACCCTTGTACTGGAGCTCACTCTGTAAGACCAGGCTGGCCTCGAATTCACATTGACCCTCCTGCCTCTGCCTCCCAAGTGCTGGGATTAAAGGCGTGTGCCACCACTGCCCATCCAGGCTCTTTTCTTAATCATGTGTCCTGTTGGCTCCTGCCTACCTCTCACCCTCATCATCACACATCCTTCTTTATCTATTTTTACTCTCTCAGTCTCTTTTCTAATACCTGAAGTTTTGTCCACATTTACCTTCATTTACATATACACATGTATACATTACAGACTAGGATCCACATATGAGAGCATGTGGCTTCAATCTTTCTGAGTTTAGGTCACCTTACTTAATTTTAATTTTACACTTTCCAGATTCATTTATTTTTCTGTACATTTCATACTTTCATTTCAGTTTCATTATAGCTAAATAAAGTTGCTTTATGCATATGAACCTGCACTGCCTAGTTTCATGTCAGTTGGCACAAGCTAGAGTCTTCAGAGAGGAGCGAGTCTCCATTGAGAAAATTCCTCCTTAAGTGTCATCCCTGGGCTTGTGGTTCATGATTACAACACAAGTATGAGAGAGACCTAGGCCCTCTGCGTGTAGATGACAGTCGTGTGGTTTTTCTGTTTGTGAGAACCCTAGAAGTGGGACCAGGACACCTGTCCCTGGCACATGAGCTAAAACTTATTCTACATGCATGGATGCCTCGCCCAGCCTCGAGTTGTGCTGGGGTGGGGGTGGGGAGGCTTGGTCTTGCCTCAATGCAATATGACATGCTTTGTTGACTCCCATGGGAGGCCTGCTTCTTTCTGAACAGAGGACGGAGATGCTCAACACAAGGTGATTGGGGTTCTCTCCGAATGCAGGGGCTTCAGGAACTTCCTGCAGCAGAAGAGGAGCTCTAGAAGTGGAGCAGTGGATCTGCTCTTGTCACTTTGTCTTGCTCCACTGGCTGTCACTTTGTCTCTCTTTATTAACTGACTTTCTGTTTCCAGTTCACATAACAGACAACAGTTGCCATCCATGTTCCAAAACCTCTCCCAGTTGGAACGGAGGCTTTCTTTCCCAAGTCCACATTCTTTAGGAGAGGGGCTACTTGATCCAGCTTCCTTTAGCAGCCACTCCTGACCCAGTCAACTGTGGTGGAAAGCAAAGGAGGGAGATCTGGGGATTGCTGGGTCACGAGGAGGAGGAGGGAACTACCCACAGCAGAGATCAGAGCAAGATGACACCCTGCTGTTCTCATGGAGTCCTGCAATGTCCCCATGCTGTCTGATCTCAGCAGGGCCATTCATGCTGTGCTTGTCAGCACATATTGGTTAAAGGAACAAAATGACAGAAACTTCTAGAAGCTTCAACTTAGAAGGAGCATTTCATAGAAAGGACTGTATTAAGAGGACATTGGCTTCTGTCTCCTCTCCAGGGTCTTTTAGCTCCTCCCCATCTCGGTGTTTCATTTTCAAACTCGAAATTCCTAGGACACAGGCTGTGAACAGCCTAGCTGCCAGGGAAGGCAGGCTTTGCCTTACAGATATGCAAGGCCTTCTGTGTGCACTGCATGATTCTCAGAGAAGAAACCAGTGGGAGCTGGAGAGCGCCGACCACAGGGGCAACTGTCTGGAGATTCTACAGGACCTGAGCTTTGAAACTTACTTTCCCTCATTCTTCTTTAAACCTCTATTTTAGCTCAAGCTAAGAATATCCTAGCTGGATAGCTTAAGAATAAACATTTATAATGTGGTGAAGGTGATACATGCACTCTGGGGGCAGAGGCAGGCAGATCTCTGAGTTTGAGGTCAGGCTGGTCTAAAGAGCTAGTTCCAGGGCAGCCAGGGCTACCCAGAGAAACCCTGTCTCAAAATAACAACAACAAAAGATTATAGATACATGAAAAGTGATTGTTAATTTCAAATGGGTCTTTCTGGATGTAAGGGTGACCTGGGTGCCACATCTGTCACTCTGTTGACCACCGGCTGGCTAGACAGGTGTCCCCTCCCTCCCTCCCTCCCTTCCTCCCTGCTCTACTATCATCCTCCCCAAGCTGTGCACTCTTCAAAGAGGATGACCTTCCAGGAATAGAGGAGGACCAGCCTTCAGACGAGGGAATAAGAATAGCTGTGCTCCCATCCTAGAACCTCAAAGCAAGCTCTGAAATAGGTCTTTCAGATTTGAGTCATCAGCCTAAAGGTGTGTTTCCGGCGTGCTGAGATGACAGGCGTGAGTCACCGCACCCAGCTCCTTACTGCTTCTATATTGTTGTTATTATATCTATATTATATCGACATTAAATGTTATGCCTTCCTTTATAGTTGCTTTCTACCACACAGACAGCTCTAATTTCCCATTTCCAGCAGATAGTGCGGTCTTTTAAAAATAAACATGCTGCCTGTAAAATGAACATGTCCCAAGACAGGACATGGCTGTGTTAAAACTCAAGACCTTGGCACTGAATGGCTGGTGATCTGGAAGTGTCAACCATTCAGTAAGTTCCAGGACAGCCAGGGCTACACAGAGAAACCTTGTCCTGAGAAACCAACAGCAACAACAATTAAGAATAAGCCTTTATTTCTCCCACTTTAGGCAAATGGGAAGTGCAAGGTTAAGGAGCCGGCGATGAAAGCCCATGTTTAGGGGATGTTGTCCACACAGGGCAGCAAGCTCTCCGGACACTTAAAGCCACCAATCCCATGTAGAAAATCTCCACCCTCATGATGTCAGCTCAACCCTGCTCCCTCCCAAAGGGCCCACTTCCTACAGTGTTCCACTCCCAGCTGCTGCTAACTGAACCAGTCAGCGAAAGGTGAAATTTTTAATGCTGTCTTCCTTCTGTGTTGATTATGGACAAGTTCAACTTTAGTTCTATTAACAAAGGTTCAAGTTTAAAGGACCCCTGATTTAAAGGATGGCATTTAAAAGTTTTGTTTTTTTGTTTTTTGCCTATGAATAAAGTTCTTGTTTGTCTGTTTGTTTGTGTCTCACTATGTAGCCCAAGCTGGCCTTAGACTCACTATGTATCCCAGGCTAGCTGTGGACTCCTGAACCTCCTGTTTCTTCCTCAGAAGATGTATCCCAATGCACCAGGCAAGAGTGAGGCTTATTTAATCTTGAAAGGGTGTCTGGTTTGAGTAGGTAGAGAGGGCTGCGTCAGTGGACTTTGTAGCTACAAAGGCTTTGACAGCTGTGGACCACTGCAGTTGCCCCCTGTGAAATGGACTAGATCAGCTCTTGGTGAAAAGTCCTCACTCCACACAGGTGCCAGAAAATAGGTAAACAAAGACAAATTTGTCCTCTTGACACTGTGGAGTGCCTCAATTTCATATTTATATTTTGAGAAATTCTCTGTCACAATCGAAATGATGTTTCCCACGATGATAGTGCCTGCTAACAGAGTTGAGTGACCTTTTTTACTAGTCTGACCCGGCTTTTATAGGTGGGGAAACAGAGGCTCGGGAAGCTGTGAAACTTGTTCTGAGTCCCCTGCAGGCTGACAATGGATCTGCTCTGAGTTGTGCCTAAGTGCAGAGCCTGGTATCCCTGTGCTCAAGAACGGTTTTTCTATCATGTTGCTGGCTGTGTCAGGCCCCAGCCTTGTGTTGAATGGCAGGAGTTCTGAAGTCTGCCCTCCCAGCTGGAAAAGGAGATGTTTTTGCCCTTCCAAGCCAGACTATCAGAGCACCCACAGACTTCCCACTGGGCCCTGGGGCAGGGAGAAGATACTCTGAGAATGGTGCTCAGACCCTGCGTGGTTAATCACAGAACACAAGACAGGCATTAGGCTTCAGAAAGGGTTTTCCATTTCAGCTTAGCTACCTGCTGACATCAGAGAACAAATACCCAACTCCTAAACTCCTGGGAGGTAGGTCCATAGCTTGAGATGGCCTTGGGCCCCATGCCTCCAGATTTGGGGGATGTCAGGGATGGGAAGGGCTCTAGGCTGTCTACTCCAACCCTGTCATTCTACAGGTGGCTCTAAGATGGAGACAGACATTCCTAGCAAAGCCAGGACTAGAATCCAGGTCTACTGGTTCTCTGGCTGGTGCTTTGTGCTCACCGCCTGCTGTCCCCTAGGTGTCACGATACTAAAAGTCATCAGGAGGGCAGAGGCGGCTCACTGTGTGGAAGGGCACTGAGAAGGTGGTAGTTAGAAGACAACTTGTGGGAATCAGTTCTCTTCTTCCACCATATGGGTCCTGGGTATCAAACTTAGGTCTTCAGGCTTGGCCACAAGTGCCTTTACCCTACACAGAGTCATCTAGCCTGTCCCTAGACACCTATACTCTTAACCACTATTAAAAGATTTGAATCTGTATCATGAATTCGAATTTTATTTTCGTTTACTGATACTCATTTTAAAAATGAAAACTGTAATAAAAACAACATCCAGTGAGTACTAAATAGTCTAGAATCAAACACAAGTCTGAGTTTCCCTTCCGGAAGGAATAAAGGAGTAAAACTTCTTAAAGCCACATGGGGGCGCTGAAGGATGCAAGCTGAACAGGGAACTGCCTTTCCATCCAACCCAGCCCAGGCTGTGGCCTTTCCCAGCTGTCCATCAGAAACTGTACCTCTGAGTGTCAGAACCCTATAGCCCTACAACAAACATCACCACTGCTACTGCTGGAACTTTCCCCTAGCCTTTGAGCCACAGACATTTTCTCTCTGACCTCACAACCACAAATACCACAGATTGTGCTTACCACTACTCCTCCCAGCCCCCAGACTAAACTTTAGACAATTGAGAGTCCCCTTGGCCTTAGCCTGTCTTCTAGTCACTCAGAGAAGGGAGCCCATACCCACCTTCTACTTCCATGTACATAGACTGGCGATGAACTACCAGGTGGTGGGAGGTGGCATCTAAGCCAGTAGTCTCCACACTGCTTCCTAGGATAAATGGATGTTGAGACCCCTGAGAAGTGTTTGCATTCCATTCTATGAGAAAGAAGGGCATGCCTTGGATAGAAAACCCAGCCTGAGCATGTGAGTTGAATGGATCTCTAATGGCTCCCTCCCCTGGCCCCAAGCTATGAGACTTCCATGGCTGGTGCTAATACATAGCATTGAACTGTGAAACATCCACCTCATCGACAGCCACAGAAGAACAGAGAACCTTGTTCCCAAGTCACAGACCCCAGAGAGCCTGAGATGTCCTGCCAAGAGGCTATGACAGGCTACCCAAAGTTCTGCCCACCTAAAATGAGAGTTCTGAGCTGCTGGTGTCATGTGATGTGTTTTAATGAAAATCTGAACGGCACCTAAGAGCAGATGGCCTCTGCTCGGATGCCTCCCTCCCAGGACCCGTGTTCATCACCATCACGAGGGGGAATGGACTTCCTCATCTCCATACACAGCACCTCGTCGATGTAGATGGTGTTCTCCTTAATCTGGATTTCCTCCTGCAGGGCCAGCTGCCTGCGGTACAGTGCCTTCAGCTCTATCTGAGCCTGGGCCAAGGTTTCCTTTAACCTGGGAGAAAAGGAGTGTGGGGGATCATCACTCGCTCTTCGCCACTTTTTCCAGGGGGGAAGGGCGATGTGCTCGGATATTCAGTCAAACTGATAGTGCTCATCCCCTTGCTGGCATTGCAAGGCAGTGCGTTCTGGCTCCTGGCCACAGGCAGGCTTATGCCATATTTGCTGGATGCAGTGGTATACACCTGTAAACCCAGCACTCAAGGGATGGATGGCGACTTAAAAGCCAGACTAGGTTACATAGACAGTTCAAGGGCAGTCCAAACTACTTAGCAAGAACTGGTCTCAAAACAAGAGTTGGGGGACATTGCTCAGTGGTAGAGTTCTTGCATAGCCCTGGTCTTTATTTTCATCACTGGAAAATATTTAAAACAACAGATATTATCCAAACATCTGGATTTGGACTTTATAACAAAATGTCTTGGGGTTGAGATCTGCTTCATGGATGACAGCAGCCTTGGCTGCTGTTACCAGGCCTGATGTCTAGGAAGGGCATCCTTCCAACATTACAAAGCCAGCAGCAACCTTCCTGCTATTTACAATGTAGCATGAAGTCAAGACCCAGCAAGGGCTGGCCCACCTGGCAATATTATGGTTGATCTCCTGAACCTCCTTGATCAGCCTATACTGAGGGACATCGCGACACAGCTCCACGTTAGGCCGGTGCGTCCTGGTCTCCAGGCGTGTGTGTGCTACCTTAGCGGGCCCTTCTTGGTCCAAGATGGCGTTCTCAAGAACGGCAATGTTTTTCTCCTGGGAAGCAATCTCTTCCATAACCTGAGGGAAAGGATTGGAGTAGGTGAGGCCGTGCTTCTTGGAAACCAACGATGCAGAACTATGGTGAGCATACACGTTAAGAATATGCGACTTCACATTCCCACCTAAGCAGAACCACAGACACTTGTAGCCAAAGCAGAGATGCTCACCCAACTAGGGAACCCCAGGCACCAAGTGGATCTGACTGGCCTCCATTACTTCATCTCCTGCACAGATGGTGTGAGTTCCCCTGAGAAAGCCCTCAGCAAAGGCTTGGCCAGTGTAGTGGTTTGAATGAGTCCACTGACTCGTGTATGTGAACATTTGGTCCCTGGTTGGTGCTACTGTTTGGGTGGTTATGGAACTTTTAGTAGGTAGAGCCTTGCTAGAGGCAGGCTTTGAGGGTTTATGGCCTCACTCCACTTCCTATTTTCTCTCCTTCTACTTCCTGTGTGTGGATGATCCTGTCATCAAGCCAAGACTTCCCTGACAAGAGGGACTCACTTGTCTTCTCTGAGCTGCTTTTGTAGGGGAGTTATATCACAGCAGCAGAAAGGTAGCTAATACAGCCAGCTATGCCCCCCACACCCAAGGACTCTTACCTACATGGTTACCAAAGTTCACCTTCCCAGAGCCTCTGAGTATCTTTTAGGTTGGCTTTGTATGCAGAAAGACACTTGTAAGTTACTCAGTTTTCTTAAATTAATATTTCATTAGGGTTGTTGAGTATAGACTGGTACAGAAGACCTGACTGCCATGCACAAGGCCCTGGGTTCAATCCCTAGCACGATCAAAAAAAAAAAAAAATCCTCCTAGATTTTTTTTTCAACTTTGCATCATAAAAAACTCCACACATACTGAAGGGTAGGCAAACTAATAAACCTCTTTTACATAGAAAGAAAGAAAGGAAGAAAGAAAGGAAGAAAGAAAGAAAGAAAGACTATAGCTAACCTAGATCAGCATGGTAGCACATGCACATGCCTTTAACCCCAGCACTCAGAAGGCAGAGGCAGGCAGATCTCTGTAAGTTCCAGTACAGCCTGGTCTACACAATAATACCCTGTCTCAAATAACAACAACAAAAAAACAAAGATCCCAGTCTTATTCCATACACATGTCTCTCTCCCAACCACTACCCATCAGCTTGTTTTATTTCTCTGTGTGGCCTTGGCATCCCAGAACTCACTCTGTAGACCAGGTTGACCTCAAACTCACAGAGATCTGCTTACCTTTGTCTCCTGAGTGCTGGGATTAAAGGCAGGCAACACCACCACTTAAGTGGATTTGTTAAATTCACTTTACAGATACTATTTGAAATTTAGCAAATGTAAGGGCATCTTGGCAGTTAAGGGAACTTCACAGTTCTTTCAAAGGACCTGGGTTCAGTTCCCAGCACCCGCATGGCCTCTCACAGCCTCTGTAACTCCAGTTCCTAGAGATCTGATGCCCTCTCCTGGCCACTAAGTGCATATATGCAAGCAAGACGATCATATACATAAAACGAATGAATGATTCTCTTGAATTTAGCAAATATTAACCACTTTTACTTCCTTGTGACCAACAGTTTCTTTGACTTCAAACTTAGCTAAAACCCTTTGTCTATTTACAGCATATTTTGATACTTAAATAACTTAAGAGAAAACTTCTGCCAGTCTAATTAGTAAGAAAAGATGAATCATATGTTCTCTTAAATAACCTAATATTGTCTCCAAAATAAAATTTCAGGGCCAGAGAGGCAGCTCAGGGGGTAAAGGCATTTTCAGGCAAAGCCTTATAACTAAGTCCAGTTTCAGAACCTGCATAGTAGAAGAAGTTGTAAAAAAAAAAAAAAAAAATTCATTTTAAGATTGTGGCTAAATTGATTACTTAATTACATACTTTAATATATCTTTTTAATTTTGAGACAAAAAGTGAAAATGAGACCACAGGCTAATTAAGTCTCCATGAATGAGAGCCAAGTAAGGGAAGTCATTTACCAACTAAATTGTGTGTGACTACAGCAAGTAGGGGAAAATAGAAGCTTGTCCATGACAATTATTCCTTCTGCAAAGTAGTTGCTACATAGATCCTAGCTATGTGGATGAAAGTTCTAGTCTTGTTGGGACAAATATCAAGGAATGAGATTGGTCATGTAAAAGTATGACCGTTTTGTGAGAAACCAGGCCCTTTTGCATTCCCACAGACTATGAGTGAGAGGCTTGGGCCAACATCCTCACCAGCATCTGATACTGTTGTCTTGGATTCCTTACAGGTGCATGGGGTCTTCTTTTTGTTTTAATTTGAATTCTTGATGTCATAAGAGGATGAGCATCTTTGCATGTGCTTAGCCACACCAGTGGAGACTTATCAGTGGGGTGTCTGTCCCGATATCTCTCTGATTTATCAGATGGACATGCTGAAACCTTTCCTCCTACCTCGAGACCAATCTTGCATTCTGTGAAATGCTTTGTATTTTAACGGACTGAAAAAATCTGAAGCAGAATACTTTATGCTATGGAAATTACAGAAAGTAATTCTTGGTGTCCACAAAAAAAGTCATACTGGGACACGGTCATGCTTGTTGGTTTATTGAACAAGGACAGAGTTAACGGGTGTTGACAGTGTGTATGATGCTGTCATTGTGTTGCACTGTTGCCCAGAGTACTGTCAATCACAGCCAGGCAGTCACAGCTCCATGGCTTTCCAGTCATCCCCTCCCCAGTGACATCTTATTTCATAGTTCCATTACAGTGTCTCAATCCCTTCCTACTGCTATTTTAAAATACCAAGACTGGGAAATGGATAAGAAATGGGAACTGAATTCTCACAGTTGGGCTGGAGGCAGGTACTGTCTGCTGAGACAGCTCTCTCTGTTTTGAGACAGCTGCTGTGTCCACCCATGGTGAAGACAGAAGGCAAACATCTGCCTACTTCCATCCATTCCTTCTGTGAGGGCCCCCAGGACACCTGCTAGAGCACCTACCTCTTGGGGAGAAGTTTTAGTGTAAATTTTGGTTTTTTTTTTTTTTTTTTTTTTTTTTTTGTTGTTGGTTGGTTGGTTGGTTTTTTGAGACAGTGTTTCTCTGTGTAGCAGCTCTGGAACTAACTCTGTAGACCAGGCTGGCCCTGAACTCACAGAGATCCATCTGCCTCTGACTCCCGAGTGCTGGGATTAAAGGTGTGGGCCACCACCGCTGGGCTCAGTATAAATTTTGAAAGAGACACAAATATTCAAACCAAGGCAAACTGCGTACTGGTAAGACAAGGGAACTGGGCTCCAGAGTCTCACGCTGAAGGCCCAGGGGAGCTTTCAGGGTTTGAGGATTAGGAGTAGAAACCAACGAACCTGTTATGCAGTGACATAGAATGACAACACTCTACACTGGCAGCATTAGACCATGAGACAACTCCCAGGAAAGCCGTGATCAGAAAACCATATCACTGCAGTGTCTCAAAGTGAAAATGAGGCTGCAATTAAAGGTTCCAAGACATCTGTTTCCTGGCCAAGCAGGGAAGCCATTCCCAGCTAATTGAACCATGTTTGATGGCAGCAGCTAAAGGAAATGTGTCCAAAGAACAGAAATTTGTTCAAGATTATCCATTATATGAAATGCTTGCTCAAAAAAAAAAAAAAAAAAAAAAAAAAAAGTACAGGGACTAGAATAAAATCAATAATCACTTTTTTGTATAACAAATAATTATTTTCATGTTTTCCTTTTTCTCATAATTAGTTGTCAGGCGTTCTAATCTAATACTGTTCAGTGTTGTTTATTGGAGAAGTGTCAATGCTGAGTTAAATGTGACTAAAGAGTTAGCCTCTGTGGATACACCATATGACAATTTTCAGAAAGTTGAGCAAACAAGCTGAGGTTCAGTGGTAAAACTCTTGCTAGCAAGCATGAGGACCTGGGAGCTTTGATAGTAGTGGGTACTCTTCTATAACCTCAATACTGGGGAATGGTCAAGGAGACTAGGGGTTCCCTGGAGCTCACTGGCCAGCCAGCTAGCCTGACCAAGTTGGCAAGCTCCAGGTCCAGTAAGAGATCGCAAAACCGAAAGGGGAAGAGTAATTGAGGAAAACATCTATCATTAACCTCTGGACACAGACACACACACACACACACACACACACACACACACACACACACACACTCACTTCAAAAATCGCCAATTCAACACAACCTGAAGTAGAGTCTGCTAAGATGTTATGGTACTAATACATGTAGAGCACAAATAGGCTGGGCTTAACAAGTTTACAGAGCCTGTGAAAATGCAAGTTATCTAAAGCCCATGGTTAGTCTTTGTACTATTCTTTAGGAAGTGCTTTGTAGAGGCTGGGGAGATGGCTGGCTCAGGTGAGGTGTCTATACAAGCATGAGGAACTGAGTTCAGATCCCCACCGACCACTGTTGTAAATGGCAGGTGTGGCAAAGCACATATGTAACCCCAGCACTGGGCTTGGGGGTCAACGATGAGGGTATCCCCAGAGCTTGCTAGTCAGTGGGTTCAGTGAGAGACTTGGTCTCAAAAGTTAAACAGAAAGGAATGGAAGAAGACATTCAAAGTCAACCTCTGACCTCCACATCTGCACACACATGCTACACACACATACATACACAGTAATTTTTAAATGTACTTTGCATAAAGCATTTGGCTCTGTCATGTGATTCAGCATTAACTTCATCGACAGTGAACTTCATTAGCTCTCAGACTTGACTGTTTCTTTAGAAACGGCAGCTCAATAGTTCTGTGTGCTCCATAGCTCTGCAGTCCGGTGGCTTTGCCATACTTACATTTTCTTATGGCTTATTTTTGTCCAGGGCTAAGATTGGAATTTTTCTGACTAAGAAGAACCCTCAACCATTGCTAACAAATGCTGGATGTTTTTGGAAATTAGCTTTTGATGCAGTTTCAAAAACAGTCCTTCTTGAATTGGCCTAAAGTTTTGAGGAAAGACAGCCAGAGGTACACAGCTTAGGATGCAGCCACCTCGCTTGCACCTAGGGTCAAGCTGCTCTCCACATTTCAGTGCTATCAAAGTTAAAGCAAGAAGGAAGACTTCCTTTCCTGCATATATTTGCAATGATGTTTTCCAACTCTCAAAGGTGAGTTCTGACCTTACAGCAAGCCAAAGGAATTGCTCACATTTAAGCGTTCAGGGCACAGTGAAGGAGCAGTGACCTCACCCTCAGCTGGGAGGGATTTACATGCTAAAAGGCAAACATCAGGAGAAGCATCCCACAGAAATCCACAAGCGCTCCCAAGAAGTGAACACAGCCTATTGAAATCATTTGTTCTGACGTTTTGTCATCACCTGGCAGTACAGATCTGAATGAAATGATATTTTTAGATGAATTATGTAACATCTTGTTACAGCTCAGCATTGGTAAATGAATGCTTGCAAGGGATCTCCTAGGAGACACCAACTTTGCATCCGGAAAAAGCAAGATGCTGTCTCCTCGCACAGAATCCCTCTTTCCTTGTAAGTAGATCACTGTTTGAAAAATACACTCCATCACTGTGATTATTATTACTACTGAATTCTGTCAATGAAGAATTTTTGGAAATTTGTTGTCTCCCTTGCTGTATAAATGCCTCTTGGCTAATGAGCCAACAATGCCTACAATATTTACTATTTGATTTTTTTTATAGAAGAATATTTGCCAGCCTATGCATTTGATTATTTTAAACACTATTACTTAATCATAAACCTTTCAGAGGAATAAACATGTTTTGCTCACTAAGTAAACAGTTAACGGTAAACAAAAGAAGAGTTGACACTGTCCTTTGGGTTTGAAAGTCTCTTCCTGACCAGGGAGGCCTCTGTCAAATGAAGGCCAAGTGGGCCTCTTCCTCGTGGGACCTAAGTTCAAGGCTTCCAAATGGGGATGTGGGACCCCAGAGTCAATCAAAGTCCATGCTTGCTTATTCTTCTGTCCACATAATTTTACCCACACTCAGGTGTCTGTGTCTCTATTGGATCTTGAAATTCGAGACTCTAAAGACAGAAGAAATGGTTGCTCTCAAACTCTTAATTAATGCCTTTGAACTTGTACCTCTTAGATGTAGTATACTAAAAGACTGTATATGTTATGTATATGCATATGTTTTGTTCTGTGAAACAGGGTATCAATATGCAACTCTGGCTAGCCTGTATCTTGCTATGTAGACCAGGCTGGCCTCAAACCCATAGAGATCTGCTTATCTCTGCCTCCCAAGTACTAGGATTAATATCATATGCCACCACGCTGGGCCTGTATGCATTAGATTATTAGATGTTCTTAAAGATGTGGTCGTGTGTGTGTGTGTGTGTGTGTGTGTGTGTGTGTGTGTGTGTGAGTGTGTGTGTGTGTGTGTGTGTGTGTGTGTGTGTGTGTGTGTTAGACATGTGCATGCAGGTGCACAAGCCCAGAAGCCCAGGTGTGTATGTGCAGAGGCCAGAAGTCAATGCTGGCTGTCTTCCGCTATTGTTCTCCTCCTTTTTTGAAACAGGGTCTCTCAGTGAATCTGGACCTCAACACTCCAACTAGACTAGCTGGCCAGCAAGCCCTTGAGATCCACGGGTCTCCTCCACACCCCACACCCAACAAGCACTAGCATCCTCCACGGTGTGTGCCTCCATGCCCTACCTTTAATATGGGTGCTGGGAATCCAAACTCAGGCACTCCCTTATGTTTGTACATCAAGCATTTTACCCACTTAAGCCACCTCCCCAGCCCCAAAGAATTAATTATCCGATAACATGCTAAAATATTTTTTATATTGAAAATTAAGTAAAATATTACAAAACTCAATCTCACCAACTTACCTTTACTGTCTTAGAAGGATCTCCTAAAAGACACAGGTGAGGAACATGGCTTGCATTGTACACACCCACCCCCACCTACCCATCCCCCACCCCCAGCCATGGTTGCCCTGAAGCTCTGGCTCCTCTCAGCTGCACAAGCCCTGGCATGGCCTCCATGTTACAGTTTGGCTAAGAGATGCAGAGAGTTAGAAGGATCTGCGCAAGTCCTCCAGCTAACTGCTGGAGGGTCTCCATCTTTCAAGTTCAAAGTGAAACCCTATCCCACTAGACTCTACTTCTCCATGTCTCTGAGCTCAGACTGTTGACTGGCCATGTGCACTCAGGTCCCTGGTCCGGAAGGAAGGAAGGAAGGAAGGAAGGAGGTGTGTGGGAGCTGGATCCTTCGGACTCCAATGGTGAAATTTTCAGTGACTCTGCCAGCTCTTTGTTAAACAAGGGGTCTGGAATGGACCATTTGGGAATATTTACCCCATGGGAATCTGCAAGTGCTACACTCCAGAGACATTTTATTTTTGACTCCTGGAAGCCATTTGCCCATATACCACTGAGTAACTGGCAGGGACAGTTGACCAGGGAGGCAGAGCTAGATTTGAAAAAAATTGAGTGCTTTGCCTCATGTGAATTCAGGGCCTTTCTCTGCCTGCTATATGAGGGGAATCTAAAGCTCTGCCAGGATCCCAACCTCCATTCTCCCGCCTTTGGGCACTGCCTCCTTGACAATCTTTCCTGGGCAGAGGGAATGCTGACAGAGCCTGGCACGCACATACATTTATGCTACCTTGGAAAGACCTCATGAATACAGTGTGTCCCAGGGACCTCACCTTGGCCAGATGATCAGCCAGTTTGTTCCTGGCATCCTTGGTCTCCTTCAGCCCATTTACGAATGCCGTGTCTACCACGTCACACTGTCTGCGCAGGTCATTGGCCGTCTGGGACAGGATGCGGTCCACCAGGGTCTTCAGCGTCATGGAGTTGTTCCGCTGCTTGTCTGCCTTCTCTACATTGGCATTGGAAAAGTCCAGCCAGTCCTCCAGACTCACTGAGCTGAAACACAAGTTTTCTTACTCGAGCTGGGGTAGCAGGGGCAACTCCTGAGTATTACTAAGCTACCTGCAAGCCCACAAATGCCTGGGATATTTTCCCACATTTGGGCAGAGCCAAAAGCAGTCTGCCAACAGCACTATCTTTGGAAACCTCCCATGTCTGTACCAGAAACTGAGATGGCAACTAAAGACACCACTTCATTTCATCCCCCAGGAAGCTTACTAAGCTACTTCTGTGACCCCAACTTCACAAAGGAAAAAAAAAAGCCCAGAGAAATGAATGAACTTAGTCAAGATCACACAGCTGGAGACAATGAGAGTTGATACAAAATAAAAGAGCAACAATCGTAACAACCTACTACATTGAGTGAGGAGAAGCCAAGAGTTCAAACGATCCATCACTAGTTATATAAGGAACTGCTAGAAACCTTGATAAATAGTTTAATAAATGTTATTTGAAGGTTTGCTTTTGCTTTATGTGCATGGGTGTTTTGCCTGAGTATATGTCTTTGCATGCATGCCTGGCGCCCCCAGAAGCAAGAAGAGAGCATCAAATACCCTAGAATTGGAGTTACAAATGATAGTGAGCCACTATGTGGGTGCTGAGAATAGAACCTGGGTCCTCTGTAAGAGTAGTAGGTGTTGCAATTTAAGAAAACCTACATACAAGAGAAATATGCCATGCAACAGGGTTCAAGCAGAGAGTTTTTTATTTTTTGTTGTTGTTGCTGTTGTTGTTTGTTTGTTTAATTAGGGAAAGGGATCATAAAAAGGGGAAAGGGGAGGGGGGAGTCCAGCCTTTGGGAACAAGAGAGAGGAAAGAAAGGCAGAAAGGGGGGGGGGGATGTGAGGTAGACAGGGCCCTTTTAAAAGGAAACATGGTGAATATGCACAGGTGGTGCTCTTAGTGGCTTCAGCTGAGGGCGTATCCTTTCAGAACCCCAAGTCAGGCCAGTACAGATGCCTGAATACTACAATAAGCATTATTAACTACTATGCCATCTCTCTGATTTCCTAGAAAATGTTATTTATAAACACACACCACAAAATGTATAGGCACATACCCCTATTAGAAGAAGTCAAGAGAGTGTCTACTTTGAGGAGAGTAGAAAAAACACATTAGGCAGAAGGAAAGTGAGAGAGGCTGAGGTAGGAGAATCTCAAGTTTGAGGCCAGCCTGAGTTACATCAAAAGCTTTGTCTCAAGAATCAGAAGCAAAAGAAGAAGATGAAGAGGAGGAGGAAGAAGGAGGGGGGCAAGCAGAAAGGTTTCTATGGTAGCAAGGTAGAGGGTGTTCTTTCCCTGTCCTGGAGGGACTGCCTGAGTCTTCTCCACTTTGAGACTACGGCCAGCCTCTGACTAGTCCCCAGAGTCCCTGTCTCCCTTGCCTTAAGGAGAGCAAATTTGCCAACTTGCTTCTCACAAGTCCAAAGACGAGATGCTGGTTCTGAGGCTGGGATGCTAAAAAGCTTGTGGCTTCTCTCAGATCCCTCTCCCTCCCACCTTTGTCTCTCTTTCTCTTCCATCACTTGAGATGCCAGCTTCCATGTCATCAACTGTCCTTGGAGAAGTTCATAAAGTCAGGAACTGGGGCCCACATCATCACATGAGTCACCTTGAAAGCCAACCAGTCCCCAGAGGAGCCTTCAGATGGGTACAGCCCCAGCCCCCAGTTTGACTTCCACCTAAGGACACCTTGAGCCAAGCCACCAGCTAAGCAGTGTCTGGCTTCTCAACCTACCCAAGATCATGAGATAAGAGCATTTATTATTCCGAGAAGCTAAGCTTGGGGGTACATTATTTTTCTATGTTTTATACATTAAAAAGATACTAATACAATGATAATTGTTGGACTTTGTGTTTAATATTTGCTGTATTATTTTGTTTGTATATTTAATTAAAAAATCAAATATGAATGAGTTAGCTCTACCACATAATACTAATTGAAAAATGTAAGTTAAGGGTCCAGTGAGACAGGTAAAACTTGCTGCCATCAGGCCTACTGACTTGAGGGGACCCACATGGTAGAAGGACCATCTCCCACAGGTTGTCCTCTGACTTTCACAAGGACACCAGTGTACCTACCCCCCACCCACCCCACCCCCCGACACACACACACACACATACATACATAAATGCATTTTAATGCAGATTATATGTAACACAAAAGGCACATATTTTTGCAAACTAAACAAAATGGACCTAAATGTTGAATGTGCATTTGTTTCTATGGGTCTGCAGTTAACTGTTAATCTTGGAAAAGGACTGATATGGGAAGTTATTATTCACCCAATACTATAGTTTTATCAAGTCCCAATTGTTAAAATATAAATAGATGAAGGAATACATTGTAAGTCTTTGGATATACTGTACCAGTCTTTCTTAAAGAAAGAGAAGTCTTTGGGCAGGGGCAGGGTAAAACCGTTCAGCAGATGCCTCACCCCAAGCCCCCTGGCTCCGAGGATGCATCCCCTGGACCTGTTAGACTTAGAAGACCCAGATATTCCCAGCACCACCTAGACCAGCCTCAGAGCCCCACTCACTTGGGCTCGATTCTCACAACGTTTTCAGAATATTTGATATTTGGTGAGTTATTGTTGAGTGAGAAGCAGATGTCGTCAATAGTTAGGGCCACAAACTTATCCTTCAAATCCTTTTCCAAGTTGTACTTCGCAGAGCGGTTCAGCCTGAAGGAAGAAGACAAACCAAGTTTCTCCCTTGGGGAAGGCCTGGTGACACCTTGCAGGATCAAGGGAGACCTGGAGACCAAGCCTCAGTTGAAAATTGTACCAAGGGGTCAGCATGGCCACAAAGGACTCCACTGAGTCACTATAATCCGCTCGTCACCAGAGGGCGCCAGTGGGGGAGGTCAGAAACCCAGACTCCAAGCCAGTTCCACCCCGGGGGGCGCAGACCGTGTATGGGGGTGCGACATACCGGTTCCCCGAACTCAGGTGGGGTCTACCGGTACCTGATCTGCTCCGTCGTCTCCTCCACCGTGCGTCTCAGCAGGGCCATGACGCCTCGGATGATCTCGGCTTCTTTCAGCAGCTCCTGCTCCACCACGTCGTGCACCAGGTCGATGCCCACGCGCTTCTCCCTGGCGGGGAGGAGCAGGAGCGTGGGACACTACTTTGTACCTGTGCCTCTTCAAAACATCCAACACCACGCCCCACCGCCCTGCCGCACGCGCCGCCGCCCTTTGATTTTTTTTTTTTTTTTTTTTTTTTTTTCCTGGCTGGCTTGGCTGCCTGATTGGTTTTTAAGACAGGATCTTCTTATGTATTCCAAGCTAGTCTCCTGGTCCTCCTGTCTCAGCTCTCTAGTGCTGGGACTTCAGGCATGTCCCGCTTGTTGCCTCTTCCTGCTCATTTTGGCCTTCTGCTCTAAAGTCTTGCCCTTCGTACTTACTCATTACAAACAACTGCCACTGCTTGCCCTTGTCTTCACATACTCTCTAAATCCTTTTGGGTACCACTGCCTGCTTGCTGAGCAAGGTCAGGGCTAAGATCATGTTGGGAACTGGGCTCCTGCTGGGAGAGAGCACCAGGTATTTGGGAGCCTGCAGAGTGCTCAATGCTCCCAAGTTCCTCTCTTTCGGGCCTGGAGAATTCACTGGAGCCCAGTTATGACAAACTCTGCTAAGCTAAGGGCCTTGAACTTTACCTTCAAGCTGCTGGAACTTAGGGCTATGATTACAAGGTTTGAAGCTTGGGGTGACCTGTGAATCTCAAGATTTGGACAAGTGCATTCAGATGACAATAAGGGGCCCGAAGCACAGGAGAATGCCTGCCTAGCACTCATGAGAGCCTAGGTTTGATCCCTAGTTCCTGTAAATGAGACATGTTGGTACATGCCAGCAACCCCAGCACTCAGAAGGTGTGGGCAAGAGAATCCAAAATCATCCTCAGCTACATAGTGAATGTGAGGCCAGCCTGAGCTACACAAGCCTCTATCGCAAAAGAAAAATGAAAAAAGTCACTGTGGATAATATGCTGGGTTGGAAAGACCTCTGCTGGAGCAAAACCACCAACGAGAGCCAGGCATGGTGAGACAACATTTGAGGTTGAGGTGGAAAGATGTGGAGTTCTAGACTTCCCTAAGCTGTGCATGGTAAATTGTTCTAGGCCAGCCTGAGCTACAAAGTGAGGCCCTGCCAAAAAGAAAAGCAGACTCATCAGTTCATCATGACTCTCCAACCAGACATCAGTAACAGGTGTAGAAATTGGCATTACCTAAGAAGGTAAGAGAATAATCCTACTCCTGGATTTACAGGTCCTAAGAGGTGTGCCCAGGCACTCTACACAGCAGGGTGTTCTGTGTGTCCCAGCAGGCTGGTGTCTCCCGGCACCTGTAGTGAGATCTTTCTCACCCTCTTCTCTGGAAAGGGAACCCTCGATATGTTAGCTGAGTACCTGGCTGCCCCATCTGAAGCCATTCATTTCTCAGCTTCTACTGATGTAGTCATGTGATTATGTTCTGGCCAGTGGGACACAAGTATAAAGAAATGGTGAATGCCAAACTCTACTTATTCCTACTTGTCAGGGACATAGAATGCCTGGAGCTTGGGTCACCATCTCAAGCCATGAGGTTTCCTAGGAATTAAAGCCCATGTTCTGTGAGGACACAAAACATAACCACCGAATTGGAGCACACCATGCCAACAGGCACCGACTTATCTAAACCACTTAATAGTCGTGGGAAAGGGGGGACGTGGAGGGGCAGCTCAGCAGCTAAGAGCATGGCTGCTTTTCCAGAGAACCAGATTTCAGTTCCTAGCACCTACATGATGGCTTGTAATGCCTGTAACTCCAATTCCAAGGGCTCTTCTGGCACAGCACACACCTTATACACATACATGCAGGCAAAAAAAAAAAAAAAAAAAAAAACCACACACACACATAATAAAAATGAATCTCAAAACATTCTTAGGTGGCAGAAAGAGAAACTATTTTAAGATTAATTTGTGACTTTCTAATTCTTTGACACTCACAGAAAACTGGGCCCTAATGTATTTTTGGTTAGAGGACAGCAGAGTTTAGGCATGAACCACATGCAATGCCCCTCCCACCGACACCACAGAGCCATCCCAGCTTCCACCAGAGCACCCGCCAGTTTGCCTGCCCCACCTGGCACCGAGTCTCTCGCAGCAGGTGACTCACCGGTAGGCCAGGCACCTCTCTGTGATGTGCAGGGGCTCCTTGAAGCTCTCCAGGGCTTTCTCCAGGCGGATCCTGTAGGTGAGCAGATCATCCGTCTGGTGCACGAGCTGTTCAAGCTTGTTGTCTAACTCCTTCTTCCAGAACTTGACCTCCTCAAGTCTCTGCTCTGAAGCACACAGAAGTCACACCTGGGTGTGTCTGCTCTTGGCAGAGCCAACTACACGTGCATTTTTGGCAATTGAGGCCTCTCGCTTGCTTACCGAACCCCACCCCTACCCTAGACAACTGTTCAAGACTTTTGTGACACTACTTGTGGCACCACCATCTTTTCTTTTCTTTTCTTTTTCTTTCTCCCCCCCCCCACCCCTTAAGATAGGCTGAGTCCCTGGTTGGCCTGGAATTCACTGTGTAGACACCAGGGTGGCCTGGAACTCAAAAAAAAAAAAAAAAAAAAAAAAAAAAAAAAAAAACAAAAAAAACAAAACAAAAAAAAAAAAAAAACAAAAAAAACAAATCCACCTGCCTCTGCCTCCTATGTATTGGGATTAAAAGTGTGTTTCACCACACCCAGCCCCTGTGACATTTTTATAAATGCTGATCAGTAATGGTGAGCCATGTAGCTGGGTTAGTAAAGAGCTTGGCTAACATGCAGGGAGCCCTGGGTTCAAACAGGTTTGATAACCTACTGACGATGTTTCCCTTCTGGAAACATCTCTCACAGGGCCCTCTGTCCTCCTGCTGGGACCAGGTGACCTGATCTGCATCAGCCCATCACACTTTGGTCTTGCTTCCAGGAGCTCCCTGTGCGTTTCCCATTTCCTGAGCTGTGTTTCTTCCTCCTCAAGTCACCCCCTTCAACACACAGAAGCACAGCCTCCAGGAACTTCCTAAGACATGCATGTATGAGAGTGGAAATATTTGAAAAGTGGCAAGCCTGAGTACCCCTTCCTTCCTCCTCCTTCTTCCCTGGTGATCAGCTGCGTTCTGGTTTGTGGTATGTAAACTCCTTTCATTCGGATGTCTGATGTCTCTGCTTCCTTCTAGTTTTCAGAGTTTGGTGGACAAGAGTGAAATGATTCTGACCTCCAGTTCTTTGCATGAGACCTTTCTGTTTCTTTTTCTCTGGCAGCTCTTATGAATTCCTCCATTTTCCTTGTGCCCTGAAACCTCACACCGGTGTCAATCTTACTGTGCCAGACAACAGACATCAACTTGTTCAAAAAATATTTTTTCATGAATATTCTTCTCCTTCTCTGTTGGCTCTATTGTCACTCCAGAATCTCCATTGATCACTGAGCCTCCCAGACTGAGCCTACAGTTTGCCTATCTTTTGTCTCCTTTCCCTTTTTTCATTATTCTTGGACAACTATTCAATTTTATCTTTTCTTTTCTTTTTTTTTTTTTCCAAGACAGGGTTTCTCTGTGTGGCTTTGGAGCCTGTCCTGGAACTTGTTCTATAGACCAGGCTGGCCTTGAACTCGCAGAGATCTGCCTGCTTCTGTCTCCCAAGTGCTGGGATTAAAGGCATGCGCCACCACTGCCCAGTTTTAATGTTTCTTTTGATGTTTATCTTTTTCCCACTTTCCTATTTTTCATTTCTAAGGCCCTTTGTTCCCTTGATGTCTCTTTTTCAGACTGTAGCATCCTCACAAGTCTGGAGGATCTGTTCAATGCCTGGTGTACTGCCTCCGAGTTTCCATTTGTGTGAGTGAGTGTGTGTGTGTGTGTGTGTGTGTGTGTGTGTGTGTGTGTGTGTGTGTGTTGCTGAAAATCTTTGGCTGCATAACAGATGTGCTGAAACAACGCTTGGAAGCTCTGTCTTTGGGGACAGTGCTTGCCCACTAGAATGTTTTCTGAACAGAACCATGAAGCAGGGCCCAGGCATTTCACTGGAGACCCTCCAAACACGCATAACTGCTGAGCCTTCTTTTCAAGCCAGTTAATTTCTGCATAGAAAGATCTTCCAAGTCATTGTCAGGTTGGGGGACAAGTCCAAGCCAAGCTACCCTCTCAACTATAGTTCCCTTCCTAAAATCTCAGGATTCAAAAGTCTGAGGCAAGGAAGATCACCAAGAGCTCAAGGCTACCCTCATCTACAGATCAAGAATTTGTCAACAACAACAACAAAAGCCCTCCTCTGAAAGTTTCATGGTTTTACCTTTCCCATTTAGATATATATGCACCCAGATTGCTTTTGTAGATGAGTAATGAGGCAAGGGTTAGGGTGTAACTTTTCCTTCAAGTCAGCCATGCCTCTCTATCTCTTTAGAAGCAGCTTGCTAGGAAGCCTGGTGGTGTTTTTAATTGGCAGTGTATTGAATCTATAAGTCAATTTGTAGGATTAAAATCAGATTAGTGGTGATCCTGTAGGGTGATTGAAATAATGAATTTTTCTATGCTCTAATTCTCATATCCTGCATTTATTTATGACCTCTTTGACTTGTTGCAGTAATGGGCCATAGTTTTCTGTGGAGGACTTCTGCATATCTCTTGTTATCATTACTGGGAGGCATTTCATAGGTCTTGTTAGGTTTCAGTGCTGGAGTAGAACGTAGGGCCTGACAGACATACTCTATCACTGAGCTACACCCTAACCCTTCAGTTCGTTTTGTTTTGTTTTGTGTTGCTGTTATTTTCATGTATACATGATGTGTGCATGTGGGCACATATGCCAGTATATACATGTGAATGTCAGAGGACAAGTTTGTAAAGTTGGTTCCTTTCTTCCACTTTTACCCTGGTTCTGGAGATCAAAGTCAGGTTGTCACCCAAGCCATCTTGTCAGCCCCTTGGTGGTTCCTATTTATTTATTTATTTGTTGTTGTTGTTTTCTTTTCTTTTAATGCAGAGTCTCTCTATATACCCCTGGCTGACCTGCAACTCACTGTGTAGATCAGGCTGGCCTTGAACTTAACTTCTTTTTAATGCTTGTGTAAACAGCTAATTTTAAATTGGTCAATGAATCAATGACAGTTAAGATACAGACTTTCAAAGTCTTCGTCGCTCCCTCTTGTTTTACATTCATGCCCTTTGTTACCTCCCTGCCCATTAGCCATCCAAGTTGATGGCCTCTGGCTTATACATTCTAAGTGTTTGGCTGATCATTGACCATTTTATTTTATATTTATTGATTTATTTTGTTTTGTTTATTTACAACCACCATTCCTTTGGGTTTTTCTGTAGAGCAGGCTGGCCTCAAACTCACAAAGATCCACCTGCCTCTGCCTCCCGAGTGCTGGGCTTAAAGACATGTGCCACCACTGCCTGGCAAGATCCCCATTCTTTAAATGCCGTTTTTAAGCATGGGATTGTTAAGACTGAACTGTTCTTCCTATAAAACAAAGCTCAAATATTTCTCTCTAGGAACTTCCCCAGTTCTGCAGTGCCTGCCCCTAGCTTAACTCTCTGCATTCAGCACCTATCTGGTTCTATATTGATCAAAGACTTTCAGACCTTTCTCCTTTCAAGGTGGGAACCCATGAAAGCACAGACTCTGCTCATCCCCTGTGGTGGTCCCAGTGCATGGGCCATGCATGCTATCAATGAATGGGCATCAAATTGCTGAATGAGTGATAGATGGTGGAAAATCAGATGGTGCTATTGTGTCTATCTTATCGCATTGGCCTTTAACACAGAACCTGCAAAATGAGCATGTTCTGCCTAACCCCATACTTCAAGAATGACACATTGCCACACCAAACATGATACTATAGCTAGCCCCAATAACCTCACCAGGATGCGGTCACAAACATACTAAGCACATTGTCTTACCAAGTTTCTTGTTCACATCACTCTGAGACTTCCTGGTCGTCTTCTCGATTTCATCCACAAGCCTCTGGCTCTCTGCTACCAGGCGTTCAGAACGGGACCTTTGGGCCTCTGCTCTGTGGTACTGGCTTTTGTTAGCAATATACCACTCGGCAGGAAGGAACTTAGGTGGAGATTGCAGTAGTTTGGCCATTTGAGAATTCCAAAGTCCTGATCAAACACAGAACGTTTGTATTAAATGAAAGCAACATCATCAGAACATGACATTCATACTGAAACATACACAAATCATAATCTGAACCAAGCATGCTGTGTAGCCAGCTCCCAGGTCAAGGAATCAATGTTATCAACATGCAAGACCTTTCTAGTCCCTAGTTGCCACTCCCAGACACACAAGGTGACAACTAACTTGATCTTTAGTGGTATATACAAGTTCCTATGTATGAACTGTACATAGTGTTTTCTTTTGCATCTGGTGCCTTTTATTTAATATGTTCATAACAGTGGTCTGGCTGCTAATAATGTAGCTTATCCATTCTCGCTGCTAGGTAATGTGCCAGGTAACTACATAAAAACCAGACTTTTTCTATTGCTTATGAATGTATAGACTCTTCTTACTTAGGGCTATCACAAGAAAGCTATTAATATTCTCCTGTGTGTTTTTTAGAGAACAGAGAGTTGCTGGATCACAGATCAGTTTACTTGACACAGCTAGTTATCTGAAAGGAGGGAACCTCAATTGAGATAATGCCGCCATAAGTTCCAGCTATAGAACATTTTCTTAATTAGCGATTGATTCCGGGAGGGCCCAGCCCATTGTGGGTGGTGCAATCCCTGGGTTGGTGGTCCTGGGTTCCATAAACAAGCAGGCTGAGCAAGCCATAGGAAGCAACACCCTCCCATGGCCTCTGCCTCTGCTCCAGATTCCTGCCATGTTTGAGTTCCTGTCCTGACTCCTTTGATGATGAACAGCAATATGGAAGTATAAGCCAAATAAACAAACTCTTTCCTTCCCAACTTGCTTTCTAGTCATGGTGTTTCATCACAGAGATAGAAACCCTAAGTAATGTAAGACCAGCAGTGTTCTTCCCAATACATGAACCCAGACACGTTCTCTAAGGAACAAACAGAAGTGACATCTGTAAGCCAACATCTGAGCATTGTGACTATTATACACAGAAGGGGAGCATAGGAGAAGTCAGCTAGTGGAGTCGGACAGTCATGAAAAGAAGAAAATGTGGTCCCCTGACTCTGAACAACCATTGTATCTGCCTTCCACAGACAAAGCTGAACTCTGAGGGGCTCCCCTGCTGCCCCTGCCCCCCCCCCCGCACCTTTCCTAGGGGCCTCGGAAACCTCCACAACCAAATCTTGCCTAGGCTGAGCACCGGGGCCCACGAAGCCCCCTTAGACATTCCTGAGCTCTCTAATCCAGTCAGTCCCTCCTGTGGCCTCTCCCGAGCCTGTCTCAGCATGGCTTCCTGAGATGTAACTTTGGACACGTGTGAGTAGTCTCAGAGAGGGGACCTATATCAGGGCTGATGGTTAATCCCAAAAAGCACATGGCTGTGAGAAGGGAGAAGGGGTCGGTAAGGCGGATCGAGGATCACTTACCTCAATGCCTCCAAGAACACAATCTAAGGTGGGGGCCTCCTAACCCCAACTGGAGATTCTGGCTCTCTGAAAGAACCAGGAGGGAAACTGTGGTCTCTATGGCAACCAGACGCGGAAGGCTCCCTCCCTGGTTGGAAGATTGCGCAAGCGCGAATGCGGGCGCACGTGCGCGCGCATAGCAGAAAGAGAGACACGCTCTAACTTAGAGCTGTGAAGGTCGATGTTCTGAAGTCTGATCCTGCCAGGAAAATGTCAAACACCGAGTAGCAGGCCGGATAACTCGGGGTTCCTGGCCCCAGAGTCTCTGGTTCTGCAGGTGTACTGAGGAGTCAGGCTCAGCAGTGCCCCAGCAGCAGATGATCCGGGACCACTGAGTCACATACTGCGCTCTAGGGGTGAGGAAGGCGGAACCCTGCAAGCCTAGCGACACACACCATACTCCAGATAGGTTAAGAGTTGGTTTTCAGCCAGATATCTTCCCCCAAGGCGTTAAGTTCACCAAGAAATGAGCTAGCTTTTCCTCAGTCGAGGTAGCACTACTAAGTGGTCTTGAGTTTTAACACAGCCATGCCCCTTGACACACGTTAATTTTACAGGCAGCACGTGTATTTTAAAAGACTGCACTACTACCGGAAACGGGAAATTAGAGCTGTGTGGTAGAAAGTAAGCATAAAGAAAGGCATAAAAATTAATGTCGATTAAGAACAGTGTAAAAACAGCGATGAGCTGGGTGCGGGCGGCTCACACTTGTCATCTCAGCATGCCAGAGAAAGATCCTTAAACTGGGCTCAACTCTGAAAGACCTATTTGAAACTAGCACTCATCTTAACGTATGGATGTTCTTAATTCTGGTAGAACGTCTTAATTCAAAGATACAGAATTCAAGTTGTAAGTTTGGAACAATACCCTTAAAATTTGTTAGAGAAAAAATAACTTGAAATATGAAATTATGTACCTAGTCAAAACATATTTTATATGAGAGGAGAATACTTTCAGGGGTGTGCTGGTACTAACATTGCACATCTTGGGGGAAAAATTACTAAAGCAAAGGCCAAAACCCCAGAAAATCATGAGATAAGATAGTGGGGCCAACTCAGAGAGCTAGAGAGATGGCTCAGCGGTTAAGAACTCTTGCAGAGGTCTTGGGTTCAATTCCCAGCACCTAAATGATGTCTCACAACCAACCACAACAGGATCTGATGCCCTCTTCTGGTGTACAGGCATATGTGCAAACAGAATACTCGTACCTTAAATACAGCAAAGGGGGGAGTCAGCTATCCTGAGGCCAGTGAGGGGCAGGGCTGGCTCAGCATGGCCCAAGGATTTCAACAGGCATGGTTCCTATGAATCCCTCTGATAACATGAACCATGGACATCAGCCCAGACCCTGGCTGGTGTAGGTTCGTGAACCCAGACATGACCCTATGCCCCAGCCCAGGCTCAGATGTCACCTTAACCCCAGGTGGCAGCACAGACCATCCTGATTAGCATGGCCCAGGTAGCAGCGTGGCTCTCAGACACCAACATGAACTCAGATGCTTGACCAGTTACTAAAGCCATGAGCATCAACACAGACCCTGGCTGCTGCAGGGCCATAGACCAGGACGTGGCCCCCACAGCAGGCCAGGCCTGAATGTCATCATGTCTCTCTTTGGCAGCACAGGCCACTCAGAACAGTGGTAGCATGGCTTTTGAACACTAAAATGCCCACAGGTGGCAGCCTACACCCCAGGCATCCCTGTGCATGATCCTGGTGACAACATGGGTCATGGACATTAACAGACCCCAGCTGTCACAGACCTCGGGCTGTCACAGACCTCAACATGACAGTAGGCAGCAACCCAAGCCCTTGGTGGCAAACAGGCTGCCCACATCCTCCCATCCCTTACAGCCCTCACTTCTTCAGAACTGCCTCTTACCGCAGCACATAAACCATTCCGCCTCTTTCTCTCCCGAATTTCACCATCAAATACTTACTCATCATATTGGCACCCACCCAACTGGTACCACAAGGCGCCAGGGGGACCTGTAGATGCTTCAGGCAGGCCAGACCATACCGTAAGGACCCAGACTGCCCCATGTCGCCTCCCTGAGCCAAGGATGTTGTTTTTCTATTAGGAGAAATTCCAGCCCTAGGAATAGCCATATTGAATTCCATTCAAAAATGAAAATGAGGAAAGAAAAATTAAGGCTTGAAGACCACATCATTTAACTCTGCCAATTTGTGGAGGAAAAGTGAGGGCTGGCATAGAACTGTGTTCATAGTCCCACAAGCAAGTTGGTCCTGAGTCAGCAGACCTCATGTCTCCTGATGTTCAAGGAAGACTTCAAAAGAGTTGATTACGTGAGTCTAGTGAGAAATACTGGGAGGGCTGTTGAGCAACATTAAATGCTGTAAGTCCTCCAAATGAATGGACCAGTCCCACTGAAGTCTGTTGCTCTTACATTGCATAGTTCTTCATCTTGATTAAGAAATATTCCCCGGGCTGAGGAGATGACTCCATGGATAAATTACTTAACCATGCTAGCAAGAGGACCTGAGTTCAGATCCTCAGAGCCCACATAAAGATAAGGTGGGCAATGGAAGGGAACCTGAAATTCCAGCCCTCCAAATGTGAAGACGGGTCTCCAGAGCAAGCTGGGGCTGGCTAGACTAGCCCCATCAGCAAGTTCCGGGATCAGCTGAGACTACCTCCACAAAGGAAGAGACCAGATCTCAACTTAGGACTTCAGACCTCCACATGCACACATGTGCCCTCTCTCTAACACACACACACACACACACACACACACACACACACACACACACGGCCGGGGTGGGGGGCGTTAATCCCTATTTTACTTTCCTTCCACTCTAAGCTTGGTGCACTTGAATTCCTGTGTGATCCTCTTAGTCAAAGGGAAAATAAGGAAATGAAATGGTTTTCTTTGTCACCAGATGCTAGGACTGCTGAGGTGATCCCAAGCTTCCACTGGAATCTAAGACAATGTGAAACACTTGCTTCCCAAATGCTCAGCTGAGTATCTCTCAACTGTTGATTCTTCATATAGTTCATAACTTGAGTCAGAAATGTGGAAAGTGAAGGGGACCCTTTCTTTTCAAGTTTTCCCAAGAAACCAGCATTGGACCTGACCATTAACCCTTTGGAGAGAGGCATCTACCTTTGAGTTGAAAAGTAATCGTGGTTGTTTCTCATTCTTTCTTGAGCTTTGTTTCTGGGAATTTTTGTGTCAAAGACTTCGGAGTGCTGTTAGACCGAAGAAACAGCAGACAGATCAGGTTACAGGGGACTTACTGACAGAGGGAGGGGGAAGGGTGGTGGCAAGATTGGTGGATGTTAGAAGAAGAGTCAGGGTCAGGACAAAGGGACTTTCATCCAAGGTGCAACATGTGTGGGTTATCCTAAGCTAACATCGAAACTGTTAAGCAGGGTCTTGGTGCCAGGGCCAGCATAAAGTGCTACACACTGTGCTGGTAGTTTTTCTTATCTTAGTCTACTGAAAAACTATGTAGGAAAATGGGCCAGAAACACTCAGGGACAATTACACAAGGTGATAACTCCTCTCAGGCTGCATCCCTACACGTAAAAGCAATAAGAAAGAAAATTCTGCCAAGTGTGGTAGCACATGCCTTTAATCCCAGCATCAGGAGGCAAAGGCAGGAGGATCTCTGTGAGTTTGAGGCCAGCCTGGACTGTTACACTGAGAAATCCTGTCTCAAAAAAAAAAAAAAAAGAAAAAAGAAAAAGAAAAAGAAAGAAAGAAAGAAAGGAAAGAAAAGGAAGGAAGAAAGAAAAAGAAAAGTCTAGTGTTATTTCTTTGCTTGGTTTACTTTTTAATCAGTTGTTATCTTTCAAATATCAAGTACTTGCAGTGTGCAAATGGGACTTGAATATGGTAGAGTTGAGGTATGGAGTTCAGAAAATAGTTCCTCTACCTGGAAGCTCAGGGTGCCTGCTGTAATCTCTACATTTGTTCCCTAGGTGGGATATTAGCTGTAAGAGCAGCTTTGGATGTTGTGCTGACCAGTTAACAACTTCGGCCCCTTCGATAACTGTTGGAGGATAAACAAACAAGGATAATATGGTTCGTGCTAAGATTTCAATTAGTAAGGTTAGGAGTGGGAGGAAGAAATGTGAAGGATCAGATCAACTTTGAAAAGCAAAACAATGGAGGGTGATGATGTAGCTGGGAGGGGAGTTGGGATCACAGATTTTAGAGATTACTAAAGCTATGGAAATTGATAATTGAGAAGTAAAAGTAGGAGGAAATTATAGAAAAGACACAGTAATAATAAATGGAGCTAGAAAAGTGGCTCAGCAATTAAGAGCACTGGCTGTTCTTCCAGAGGACCCAGGTTCAACCCCCAGCACCCACAACAGTCCGTAACTCCAGTCACAGGGGATCTGGTGCCCTCCATGGCCTCCACATACATATATACAGGTGGTGCATAGACACACATACATGTTAAACACCTACACACACTAAAGTTTTTAAAAGTTAAATAAGATGAGAGATATATGAGATGGGGTCAAGTATAGTGAAGAATGCTGAACAGTAAACTGTGTAAAAAAAAAAAAAGAAAGAAAGAAAGAATTGAAAATGTAAGTCCTAATACCATGATATCACCATGGCGCACACATGCAAGGGTGGAAAATAAATAAAAAGAACACTTGCAGACTTAGTTGCTACCACTGCTGTGCTGAGTGGAAAGGTTAAGTTCCCTCTACCTCTAGCTGGCTCCATGCGGTGCTGTTGAGAACCTCGCCTTACTGAGACAGGGTCTCTCTCTGAACCTGAGGCACACTGACTCAGCCAGACCAGCCAGCCAATTACCTCCTCCGCAGCACTGCAACACCCAGCTTCTGGTAGATGCTGGGAATGAAAACTCAGATCCTCATGCTTACACTGCCAGTACTTTGCAGACTGAGCCATGTCCCCAATCCCCCCCTTAACTAAGATAAACAAATGTTTAAAAATATTTAATATACTTTTTACTTCATTGTTTTGCAGGCATACACGTGTGTGTGTGTGTGTGTGTGTGTGTGTGTGTGTGTGTGTGTTCACAAACCATGCGCATGTCTGGTACCCATGGAAGTCAGAACCCCTGGGACTGAAATTACAGATGGTTTTGAATTACCATGTAGGCGCTGGGAATTGAACCTAAGTCCTCTGCAAAAGCAGCAAATTTGATTGTCTACTGAGCCAACTCTCCAGCCCAAGGCAAAGAAATTTCTTTCAGTTCTATGGAGGAGAAAACTAATTCTTCTATTAGTCATAGGGAATGATACTCATACACTCAATATATTATACTCACTGGCCATTGACTTGGAGACAGAGTTAAGACAACACTGAAAAGAACATAGACATGATTAAATTAATGAGTTAATTACACACACACACCTCTGCATTTGAGAATTTTTAATTTTTAAAGACTTCTTTATGTGTGTATGTGTGTGTCTGCATGAGTTTATGAGCACCGTGTGTAAAGGTATACCCTTGGAGACCAGCAGAGGGCATCAGAGATCCCCTAGGACAGACAGTTGTGTGAGCTGCTTGGTATGGGTCTTGGGAATGAAATCCAAGAGCAGTAGTAGTAGTAGTAGTGCTTTTAACCACTGAGCTGTTTCTCCCCCTTCCCTTCCCCCCCCCTTTTTTTTTTTTTTTTTTTTTTTTTTTTTTTTTTGTCTGTTTGTTTTTGAGATAAGATCACATTTGCTTCACTGACTGGCCTATAACTTTCAGGATATATCAGAATGGTCTTGAAATCATAGAGATCCACCTGCCTTTGCCTCTCAAGTATTAGAATTCCAGGTATATGCTACTACACCCAGCTCTGAGTGGTAATGGGGATACCTGGCTGTTCCAGGAAAAGAAAATTTGAGAGTTGGTTTTTTTTTCCCCCTTGAAGAATTTTTTTTTCACATAAAGTTTGTGCCTAACAGATCTTAAGAAGAAGGATTCCACACTCAAAAGAGTATGTCTGGAGGTAGAGTTCTCAGCATTCTTAGTGAATAAAAAAATCCCCTGGCACACTGACTAGATCCAAAGGCTGGGTTTCCAACAGATCAAGATGGTAATGAATTGTGGTGTGGGCCAGGCTTTCCTCCAAAAGCTGAACCACAGTATAGTCTCTAGAATTGTGAAAGGTGTTTTAAAATAACATTGCATGGTAAAAGTTACATACTGATTCCTGCCAATCATATTAAACTTTAATTCCAGACTTACCAGCTGTACAAATCAGGACTGCTTTGTCGATGTTCTATTTTAAAGTGTAGCTCAGGATGTTGAACACATGCTCTTAGAAAATACTTGTCTCCTGGCACTCACACGGGTCAGACAAAATCTGTGGTCCAGACCATGGAAAATACAAATATGCATCTTCTTGTGCTATTTGGCATGGCCTCATGTCTCCTGACAGCATTGAAAGGCCTTGGCAGCATCTCTCCAAAAGGAGACCAGTGATGTACATCACAACTGCAGGCTGCTTGTGCAAGGGTGCATCCCAGACCCCACCTGCCCAGTCAAGCTCCAGAATGGGTACTTGCCCTCTCCTTCCGGTGGCCTTCCTCCCCTTGGGTTTCACTTTTCAGCAGGAAACAAAGTAAGTCTAAGATTGTCTTTGCACTTGGACCCATTTCCTTTGCTGGTGGGATTCAAGAATGGTGTTTTGTGCTGTGACTGTGTGCCTGGTGAATAGATCCCTTGTGTTCTAGAAGAAATGTTTGCTCATCATCACCATTGGCCTCAGCAGCTCTGAGGGGAAACCAGCTTGGATTTCTGCCTAGGGGATTAACATCTCAGAGCCACATAAAGCAGCCTGAAAGTCAAGATGAGGCAGGGTAAGGATGCACTGGGCTGCTTGTGTGGTTGGTCAGTTGGTCTTTTGCCATTTTGGGGCACAGCAGCTGAAGCTAATGAAGTGCAAGCAACCACAAGCAGAACCCACAGAGATGCTTTCCTGGAGAGTGGAGGCCACTGAGCCACTGCCTGCCCTCTCGTGATCAGCTCCGCATGTAGAATCATGGAGAAGGAAGCTCATCTCCTCCCCTTATATGCAGTAACTGGGGACCTGGAAATTAACTTAGCAAAAGGAGAGAGCATACAATGTATTGATATTAATGTTAATATAATAGTAACGTGCCTGGAAGCTTCATGAACACAAAGTCAAAAGCCAGAAAGGAATCTTAGCACTCAGGAGGCTGAAGCAGGAGATTCCTGAGTTCAGGGCCTATGGGCGCTACATAGCAAGTTCCCACTGATATAAGCTGCATAGAGACACTTGCTCAAAATAAATAAATAAATAAAAATCAATGAATCAAGACCCTGACCCACTCTCTCATACACACACAAAGAAATAGCAAAGGGTAGTTAGACTCAAGCCAAGGGTGAAGGGACTTGCATATCTTTTTGACAGAAGGCATTGTTATGAAGTGACTAAACATAGGGAAAGGGGTTGGGAGAAAGCATGGAGGACAAGAGCTCTGTCATTTGTTACTCAGTCACATCTCAGGATGACTTATTTCTCTGCACCAGTGGGAAGGGCCCTGCCTGGCTGGTCAGGTGACATCTTCCTGTTATCCAGCAGAGAAGAAGAGAGACATACATAGAAGTTCCCTGTCCTACAACTGCTCCACAGTTTATAGCTTAGGATAATTCTCCTTGTAAATTATTGGGGTGAGGTTGCATCCAGATGCCTTGGTAACTTAATACCTAGGTATCTTATTGAGGTGAGGCTGTATCCGGTTTGTCTTCTGGATCATTAGCAAATCCAGCCAAAAGGAGGCTGGACTGACCCAAAAGAATGTGTGGGAAACATTTTTGTTGGTGCTAACAACTCTTGGAGAGGCTGCTCTCTTCACGCCTACACTACTGGGGACTAACTAATAGGGAAGCTTGAGAACCTACAGGAAACTGGAGTAACAGCCTATGAACCCACCAGATGGAAGAGCTAGTTCTGCAAGAACAGTATATTAGTGCAACTCAGACCTCACAGTTCAAACAGCTGAAAACAAAATCGTTTTTAAAGAGTCTTGATATGTAGCAAAGCCATATTTTCCAATGAGTCCTATACTATGAATAACAAATAATAAATGAGTCTTGGCCATTTGCAAGCTTCCTCGCTGGTCTCCAGCAGTTCAAGATAGCAGCCCCTCCAAGGATTACTGTTAACACCAATAAAAATGCCCTAAACCTCCAGACAGTGGTGCCGAATGCCTTTGATCTCAGCACTTGGGAGGTTGAGACAGGCAGATCTCTATGAGTACGAGAGGCCAGTCTGGTCTACAGAGTGGGTTCCAGGACAGGATCCAAAGCTACACAGAGAAACCCTGTCTCAAAAAAAAAAAAGCAAAACAAAACAAAAAAGCCCCAAACCATTCTTTCTGGAGCCAAACTTGCTTCTTTGCAGCCAGCTGTGCAATTGATCCAGGAGAGAATGAGAGGGATGCCTCTCCCAAATGCAAGGAAATCACCACAACTCACTAGAGGGCAGTATGGTGACTAGCTTCTAATCCCCTTTAAGGAGCACAGAGGAAGGGAATTTATGATCAGGATTTTCGTGATGAGAGAAAAACAAACATCAAATACCATCTTTACTATAACAGGTGTCTTGATGTGATACGAAACTAGCAGGTTCTGGGTTTTTTTTTTTTTGTTTTGTTTTGTTTTTTTTTGGTTCTCCACGATATATTTTTAAAAAGCAAGCTGCCAGCCTGGGGAGGTGGGCCAGCTGTATTCGGTTGTTGCTCTGTTGCTATGCAGTGTAGTAGAAGCTACAAACAAAATCAAGATCACATTTCCTCTGCCTCAGCCGTTGGAAAAGCTTCCCACACGTAGCAAGCCTGGTCTCCCACAGTGCCTGGAGCTCCAGGGTTTGCAGGGCAGTTAAATTGGGAAAGAGGACTACTGTGATGGTCAGCTTTCTTGAACTCTGTACAGGGCTGTTTACCTCTTCGAGCCTCAGGGCAGCTCAGTGAGTTAGATGTTATTAGCGTCATCTTCATTTGACAGAGAAGGAATCTGAGGCCCCAGAGGACTCTTTACCCACTGGACACAAGAGATCTTTGGTGGCAGGGTTGAGACTTAAACTGATCTGTTGGGAGCTGAAGAAATGGCTCCGCAGTTAATAGCACATACTATTCTTGCAAAAATACTCCTGTTCATCAGGCAGCTCACAGACTCCTGTAACTTCGATTCCAGGAAATCCAGTGCCCCCCCTGGTCCCCATGGGCACCCACACTAGTGTGCATGCACCCCCCACACACAAAAACATTTTTAATATATGTTTTTAAATTTTGTGTACATTGGTGTTTTGCCTATATGTAGGTCTGTGACAGGGTGTTGGGTCCCCTAGAACAGGAAGTACAGATCATTGTAAGCTGCCATATGGTTGCTGAGAATTGAACCCAGGTTCTCTGGAAAAGCAGAGCTTAACTGCTGGGCTATTTCTCCAGCCCCCACAAAAACAATTTTTTAATAAAATATTTTTTAAAAGCCCGCAGGATGAAGCCAGGTATGGTAGCACTCAGGAGACAGAGGCAAGGGATCTCTGAGTTTGAGACCAGCTGGCCTACCTAGTGAGTTCCAAGACAGCCTGGGCTACAAAAGAAACCCTGTCTGGGGTGTGGGGAAAAACCTGACTGGATGGATGGACTGTAGATATTTCTAGGCAATTGTAATGAACACTGCATAACCCAGTTGCTTTTGTTACAAGTTAGAGTGATTTTAACATTGTAAAAGAAGAGCTGGAATGAGCAAGAGAAATTTTTAGGGAGGGAGAAAATGGAAAGACACTAAGGGATGATTTGCAAAGAGACAGGATCAAGTCAAAAAGCAAGAACATCCCAGGTGGAACTTAAGCCAACTAGCATGTGAAACAATGTAATAGCAGCTAACACCCAGGGAGAATGTATGTGTGTGCTTTTGTGTTTACAAATGTGCATGTGTTTACAAATGTGTGTGTGCATGTTTACAAATATGTGTGTGTGCATATTTAAAAGTGGTGTGTGTGTGTTGTACTCATCCACACATTAGTCCTCCTCAGAGAAGATCATGCCAATTACTTACCCAATACCAAATGGTCATCACTGAAACTATACATACATATATGTGAACAGAGATGGTTGTATTTATTTATTTGGGAACACACACACATTTGTGAAAAAAGAGAAAAAGAGGCCATGAATTTGAAATGGGAGGAAAAGGAAGGGGGAAATGATGTCATTATAATCTCAAAATAAAATGAATAGCCAATTTTCTACCCAGAGTTTGGTTCCTCATGTTCCCCCAAAGGTCTGTCTGTAAAGACTTGGTCTCTAGTCTGTGGCACTATGGAGAAGCAGTAGAACCTTTAGGTGGTGGGACTTAATGGGCGAAAAGAGGTCACTGAGGACATGCCCTTGAAGATGATACCCGAGCCCTGGATCCTTCCTCTCTCTCTCTCTCTCTGCTTCGCACCTCCATGCACCTCCACCACACACCACTGTCATAATGCATTGTATTGCTCCAGGCCCAAAGTAACAGGGCCCAATGACCAAGAACTGAAGCCTTTTGATATTATGAGCCAAAATAAACCTTTTATTATTATAAGTTGATTATTTTGGGTATTTTGCCACAATGACAGTAAGCTGACCAACACAGTCTACATCTTGTGAAGGAGACACTAATATTCAGATTGAATATGCCTTATCCAAAATACTTAGCCTGAAAATGTCTTGGGGGGGGGCTTTCATATTTTGGAATATTTGCATTGGCTTGTTGACTAAACAGCCCTAATCTAAATTCCTAAAACATAAAATGCCCCAATGTCAGAATCATTCTGAGTGTCATTGGGAGCTCTAATGCCTGATTTCAGACTTTCGGGTTAGGAATGTTCGACTTTTTACAACTGAGGAAAGATAAGAATAAAGAACTAGCCAGGTGGTTGTGCCATGCACCTTTTATCCCAGCACTGGGAAGTTCAAGGCCAGCCTGGTCTACAGAGTGAGTTCCAGGAGAGCCAGGGCTACACAGAGAAATCCTATCTCAGAAAAAAAATAAAAATAATCACCCAGAAAGTCCAATTCGAACTAAAAATGTTTTAATAGAGAGCAGAGGAGAAATGAAGGAAGGGAATTATAATAAAGATAGTATTTAAACAGTATGTTGTAAAGCAATTCCACCAGAGAACACACACAAGCACTCTTAAAGCTGAATAGAAACTCTGTATTTCTGGCCGGTGGGTACATGGGGAACTTGCCCAAATCATGCCGCCCTGCACCTCACCAGGTATTGGGGTTTATGTGCTGGGGGTCTAAGATCCAAACAGTGCCTCCAACATAGCTTCAGTTGTGCTAAGCACTGGAGGCCTATTAAATTATTTCCCCCAAACTAAAAATCCCCAGACATCTCTAGATTGAAAGGCCCTACTATGTGCCTGGCATATGTAAATGGAGACCCAAATAAAACCCAAGAGACATGAGCACAAACTTCAGAGCACCCAAAATGGAAAAAGCTTTTAAAGCACCAGAGAGGAGTATACAAACAACCAGGAATCAGGGTGCTGTTGACCTTCTCAGTGGCCACATGGGAGTTAGAAAATTACCCTTTCAAGAAACTCACATGTGAAAATTATTTCCAGCTTAGAGTACTTGTAACCAAATGATCAGTGTAAAGTGTGCAACCCGTGGCAGGGTGATGAGCATAGGTGCTTTCTAATGCAATATGAAGATAGAATAACGCTTTCACAAAGCTGGAGAAATGGCTCAGCGGCTTATGGAAATTGCTGCTCTAGCAGAAGACCTGAGATCAGTTTCCCCCGCACCATTACCAGCTCTCAACTGCTGGTAACTCCACTTCCAGAGGATCCACAGGTACTGCATGCATGTGTTGCATGTACAAATTAGCATACATGCATACTTGTAAAATTAATAAGTAAAAAATAATTTCATCAAAAAAGCTACTTCAGGATGTGCACCAACAAAATGAGAAAGTAAACTAAGTGACTGCATGACTAAGGGTTGCTGGGCTATTACCCCAGAGAGCAGTGGACTCCTAGGATGACAGTAGATAGACAGCAGCCAGTTTGGAAGGGCAAGAAAACAGCAAATTCCAGAAGAGAAGTGGCCAAGGTATTTAAGAAAATTACCTGTTTGAAGTGTAGGAGGCAGTATCCAGAAATGTTTAAATAACCTCAGGACAGAATGAACAACTGACAATAGATTTCTAGGTAATTTTTTAAGCAATACACAATTTGGGAAATAGAAGCTAAGATTAACTCATACATAAGACCTAATGAAACAGGCTTAATGCATTAAAGGGCTGTCAAGGGGGAGGGGCTGGGAATAACTGGGGAGGAGAGATGAGGGGTAAAGCCAGAGATCTGTAGGGCCAGAGATGTGCAGACCACAGTGAGGCATTCTCTCTGAGATGGAAGCCACGGCAGTAGTGTGCACAGGAGTGACGTGACCAGAATAGCGATTCTTGATATGTTTAGAATAAACTCTTAAGAGAGACTGGGGTGCAGCAGGGTGTCGCAGATAGATGAAAGGTGACAATGTTGTCTCAGTTGGATGATGACAACTTGGACAAAGTTGCTAGCAATGAAGAGGGTGAGAACAATAGATTGCCAACTGACTTTTAAAGGCAGAACCAAACTATTTTTTAACACATGGAATGAGAGAAGCGTATGAACGATAAAGAGAAATGAGGGCAAGTGTAAGAGAAAAATCAAAAATGGCGTGAGCGGAAAGGATGGCACCAGTCAAGTGAGATGGGGAGGCTACTGTTAGAGCTGTTGTTCCTGTTACCGGCAGATGAACCAATCTAAACTGAGTGCCATAAAATGGAACTCGTGATGGTTGTTCGCTCCTATGGTCATGGCAGGTGCCTGACCGTTGTCAGGGGGAGTAGGACTGGGTCTTCTCAGAGCCTTTCTCATTCCCATATCTGATGTCACCACCAAAAAGTCCAGGAGCCAACGGCAGGCCAGTGGGGTCCCTGGAGCATCTTTGTGTCTCTATGTGATCTCATCCACCCATGACATCTCCAGTCTGATGGCTTCCAGGGAGCCAGACTTCTTCCCAGTGGCTCAGAAACCCAAACCAACCCCATATGACCCGGTGTCCATCAGAACAATGTTACTTCAGCGAGATTCTGTCCCTCAGAATCCAATGACCATGTTGAAAGGAGGGGACCAGATTCCCCCTCCAGATGGAGAATAGGCACAGAACATGACATGTTTTTAAACCAGCAGTAGCAGGTTTTGGAGAAGATAAGAGTTCAGTTGTAGGACATTTCGCAAACTCATAATAAAGCAAACAGTATAAAATGAACCAGTGTCCTGATTAGGAACACTGTGCAGGGAGCTGAGCGGAAGGAAGTGATGGGGTCACAGTGTAAGAGAGCCAAGCTCTCTCTCAACCCCACAGCAGGAAACCAATGGGCGTCTACAAAGGAAAAACTGAGAAACACAAATAAAATAACATCAGTCGGACATAGGATTAACTACAAAGGCAAACACACAGAAAAGGTGAGGCCGGCTCTTTCTAGGACCCAGGTGAGAGAAGGAGAATAAAATGGTATCATTTAATGTCTTCTGGCTCTATTTGACTACATCTGTGTGTGTTATGAGTTTGATTATTTTAGAAAAAAAAACTGCTTATTTTATGTGTATTTTTTTTCCTACATGTACGTCCATGCACGGTGTGCATACCTGGTACCAGAGGGGTCAGAAGTGTCAGACCCTCCAGGACCTGGAGTTACAGGTGGTTGTGAAACATTGTGTGAGTGCTGGGAATTGAACCCCGATTCTCTAGAAAAGCAGCCAGTGCTCTGAGCCATCTCTCCAGCCCTCAAATAATTAACTTTTGAAAGCCTTGATGCCACAGCTGGGCAAGGGTTTCAGGAATGTTTCACCGTGGTGGAGCTCATGCCTAGCGTGTGTGAGGCCTTGGACTTGATTCCCAGCACTAAAGACAAAAACAGAAGTAAATGGGGGGAAAGAGCCCCATGCACACGACAGGTATAATTTTGGGAAACAGCCCTCCTTTCCAACTTTGTACTTGCTCTTTTCTATCTCTGGCCTAAAAGAGTGCTCAGACCACAGGGAGGCCACCCTGTACACACCAGGGACCTGATAACTTTGTGGCCTCCCAGGGAAGACCTCTGCCCTCCCAGGTCCCTGAAGCATCTCATCGATGCCCTCCGAACAGTCAGTCCCTGGAGACTGGTGAGGCCAAGGCTCATCACAGGCAGGAGGGAACCATGGCTCTGTGAATTTACATGCCCCTCAGGCGCTGAGGTAGAGGTCAGAAGCCTGGCCTGGTTTAGGGTTTTATGGTTCTTCCACAACCAAAATGGTGGCTGCCATCACCAGGGGGACAGGCTGGGAGGATGGGAGACGGAGATGTTTTGGAAGGGAAATCTAGCTTTCTAATTTCAGGACTCTGTTTTTCCTGAATAAAAACACACCTGTCCTGAAATCCAGGGCACCAAAAAGACACTTGATCCAGCAACGATGATGGCCTCTGGCTGAAAATACTCTATTTCCCTTAGTCACCCTCTCCGAGCAGTGTAAGCTGGATAAAGTGACAGACAGAACCCAACAGATGGCCCATGGAATGAAACGCCTTGGCTAAGGGAGACTTTGGGGAGGAGCAAGGTGCAGGGGAGTAGGATCGGAGCCTCTTGCTCAGCTCTGGAGCCTAGAGAACCAGATGCTACTGGGGGTAGCCTGGGAGGGCAAAAGGGAAACCTGTGGCTGAGTATCCCAGTGCCATTAACCCTTTGCAAACCAGGAGTCATACCACTGAGCCAACTAACTCTTACTCTGTGGTTAGTTGTGCCCCCAAATCCTGTTCTGGCTCTGACAAAGCCCATTTAAAGTAACTTCAGTGGCTTGACAGATGATGTCTCATTGTTGCCATAGCGAGGGGCAGTCTTACAGTGGGTGAGACAATCATACTCTAGCGCAGGACCCAGGATCCACAAACAAGCCACTCTGAACAAAATGTGTTCCACGGCCCCAGTGGACAGACATGAGTGAAGTCTACACCCTCACCACACACTGTGGACTCTGTAGAATGAGGCACCCTCCCAGCAGTACCAGGCTGTATGCTCTGAGTCTGCCATGTGACTCAGCATGGGACCCTCTTGTTTACTGACTGGGTGGGCTAGGCAATGTTCTGTCCATGAGAGAGTACTGGGGCCTTGGCTGCTCTTACGAAGTGATTTTGGTTTGATTCCCAGCACCCGTACGACAGCTCACAATCATCATTAACTCCAGTCCATCTCTGTGGACCTGATGCCATTTTCTGGCTCCTCGGACACTACAGGTGGGAGCTGTGCAATACATTCAGACGCATACATTCAGGCAAACATTCATACATATAAAATTAAAATCAAAAAAAGAGAAGAAAGGGCTGCCCTTTGTGAACATTCTGTGGTTCCCTAAGAGGTGGGAGCCTGTCCTGCCTCTTAGGTGGTGGGGGAGGTGGGGAGGGATCTGTTTCATGGCAGACTGTGGCAGCTTTCTGTAAGGTCTTTCACCATCCTTCTATTCTAAACTGAACTTGATTCGTTCCCCCACTCCAGCCTCATAAGAATGATTGATGGGAACAGGACTGGTGGTTTCTGTGGTGACTCTAATTGTACCTCCTGTCCACAGCCGTGATGCTGCGCTTTGGAGCTGAAATCTGAACCGTTCAGCCAGTTCTGCCCAAGCATTCAGCAGCTAAGTTACAGCCCCTCACCCAGATCCTGGGAGCCTCCTCTCATCTCTCAAAACTCGCTGGTGGTTAGGAAGGCAGAAATATTGAGCAAGACAGTCACACTAGAAAGAAACTAGAGGGCACCTGACCAATTCTGAAAATGAGCATTTAACTTTCAGAAGCTGCAGCTGGGTCCTAGGATGGTCAGAACACCCCGTTCATCCGTTACACACGGTTTAGAGATTTAAGCAAGCAAAGGTGCTTGCCAACAACCTGATGACCTAAATTAGATCCCCAGGACCCACGTGGTAGAAGGAAAGAACCAACTCCCACAAACAGTCCTTTAACCTTCACACAGGTACCATGGCAATGAACACCCCCTCCCAGATAAATGTTATTAATAGTAATAAAACCACTCACTCAAACCCCAACGCAGACTGGGGGTCCAGGTCAAGCAAATGACAAGAGACTAGAAGGAGATAACTGTTGTGACCCATCTGAGGGCTGGTAAGAGCCAAATCAGTGCAACCATTGTCCTACTTTGCTTTCTGTTGCTGTGATAAACACTAGCCAAAGGCAAGCTGAGCCAGGCAAGGGTTTCTTTGGCTTACAGGTTACAGTCCATCATCTAGGAAAGGCAAGGCAGTGATAGCCCAAGGTGGGGATGTGGAGACAGTGAATGAAGCAGAGACCGGGAGGGGAACACTGCTTACTAGCTTGCTGCCATGCTCACACCTGCTTATACAGCCCAGGCCTACCTGCCTAGGGATGGTACCACCCACAGTGGGCTGGGCCCTCCCACATCAAACAGCAATCAGAAAAATGCTCCCATAGACATGCCCACTGACCAATCTGATGGAGGTAACTCTTCACTTGCGATACCCTCTTCCCTGATGACTCCAGGTTTGTGTCAAGTGGACAGCTGAAGCTAACAAGGACAGGCAGCATGAAGGAAGGGAGCTGAGCTTTATTCATTAACCGATAAGAGAAACATATTTACAGAATGACATCTCCTATCAGGGCCCCACTGCTTTTGGGTTTATGGGGAGACAGCAATGTCATGGCAGGGAGACAGCATATCATGGAAGGGATGACTTGCGGGAGAAAAGAACCCTGAGAGATTGCAAGGGCCTCTTCCAGAGATAAAGCCTAGTGACTGAAGGCTCTGTTAGGCCCACTAGTGTCAGGGGTGGGGCATTAACCATGACTTAAATAAAACTTCCAAAACTGTGAGCCAAAATAATCCCTTTCACTTTATAAATGGATTTATTCAGGTAACAGAATAAAGAATACAACTGTAAGAATTCAGTTGTCAGGACCGGAGAGATGGCTCAGTGTTTAAGGGCAGACACTGCTCTTCCAGAGGACCAAGGCTTAGTTCCCAGCACCTATATCATGCAGCTTACAACTGCCTGTAACTCGGGCTCTGTAGAATCCAATGACCTGCTGGGTGTCTAGGGCAACTGTTCCAATGGGCATCTACTTGCATGCAAATACATACATACACATACAATTCAAAATAAAACAGAAAGAATTCAGCCATATCTTAGTACCCAGTGTCATTGAATTTGTTCTCTTCCGATCCTCAAATTCCACAGATCCACAAATCCCTTGTATAAAATGGAATAATGTTTGCCTATGACCTATACATATACTTCAATCTCTAGATTTCTTATAGTAAAAGTTATGCAAAAAAGTTGTACAATATTGTTCAATGAACAAGGAAAATGCTTAAATATCTTTGATACAGATGGAATTTTAAAAATATTTTCCATCCATGTTTGTTTAAATACATAGATGTAGGATTCTCAGATGTGGCCACCTACATGTGCTATGTACTGTTCTTTTATAAGGTTTAAAAAAAAAGTAGAAGGGAGGAAGAGAAAGGCACTGGATAAATCAGAGAAAAAGCAGTGGAAACAAATGGAGGAATATGCATGGAGTCTACTTTGACTTTGGAGGTAGTAAAGAGCTTACACATACACAAAATAAATGATAGAGGTAGTCCATCAATAGAATAAGTAGATACAAATGAACTTAACTGCATACCAAGAAAAAGAAGTCTTGAATCTACTATCTTGTGTACCCTTAGGGAAATAGTCTAAGGGAGTGGAGAGCAAAAAACAAAAACAAAAAAAACCCAAACCTCACATAGTAGGCGTGTTGTTAGCAGTCTTTCTGACATTAAACCAAATATGTTGGTGTAGGCCTATAATTCCAGAGACTTGGGAGAGTTCAAGTCTTGCCTGGGCTACCAGACAAGTTCAAAACAAGTCTGGGTCATTTATCAAGACCCTATCTCAAAATGTTAAGACAATTTCAGACCAGTGGGAAGGTTCAGAGGGTGACAGTGCTTGCCACCAAGCCCGGCCACCTGAGTTCGATCCCTAGAACCTCGTAGTGGAAGGAGAACCAACTCTTGCAAGTTGTCCCCTGACCTTCCACGTGTGCACTGTGGCTGTTGCGCGTGCACACACACAAACACACACGCACACACACACACATGCAAAAAAAAAGAAACATTTTAAAAAGATTGACTGGCTCAGTGTGAGAGTACTTACCCAGTAACTGTAAGGCCCTGGGTTCCATACCCCAACACCACTAAAAATTCCGATACCATCGTTGGATATTGTAGCAGAAATTCATAAATAAATTGAAACTGGGGGAATCCAAATTATTGTAGAAAAAGAACAGTAAACTGAATAAAATACAGATGAAGTATCGGGGTTGTTGCTGCTGGTCCATACACTTGAAGCCTCTCTATATAAAATATCTTAGCTCTATTCTCCCAAGAGCATGAATCGAAGTGGAAATGAGTCTTGGGTCTTAATTCCGCAGCACAAGACACTAGGAATGCTTGATAAAATGGCTGGTTCCAGGGAGGGGCTTTGAAAGGGCCAGCCTGGAACAGCTCAAAAGGAAGGGCTCATAGAGTCAAGAGGATATAGGAAAAACACAAGAGCTCTCTTTTCTCACTGGACAAATTTTAGACACGTTTGAGCATCAAAAAGAATTAACAACGGGAGATTACAATACAAAATAAGTCCACAGGGCCAGCAAAATGGCTCTCTTGTAAAGAAAGCCTCTTCTTATGCCTCATGATCTGACCAAGGCCAGAACCCATCTAAAGACAGGAGACCCAGCTCTACAAAGTTGATCTTTGACCTCCATGTGCATGTCATGACACACACAAACACCCTCATAATAATAAATAAAAAATAAATCCACTAGGAAAAAAGTACAGAATTTTTAAGTGATTCTAGCTAGCTGACTATCTTTTGTTTGTTTGTTTTGTTTTGTTTTGTTTTTGAAGACAAGGTTTCTCTGGGTAACAGCCTGGGTGTTCTGGAACTAGCTTTGTAAATCAGGCTAGCCTTGAACTCACAGAGAATTGTCTGCCTCTGCTGGGACTAAAGCCACCACACTAGCTTTTAAATCAAAATTTTCAACCCCCAGTGTAACTCTAGACTCAGGCAAATAATTAAAACTAACAGTACTGGGTGAAAGGCTATTGGGAAAAAAGGTACAGTGTCTCAAGACTCACAGGGTCAGGGTTCTAATCACAGTAGAAAGGGTACAGTGAAGCATGGCTGAGTACACTCAAGAGCCCAGGCAACAGCAGGAATATCCACCCTGTCTGTGCCTCACATACTGCCACAGAATACCCAGGGCCTGCGCAGTATTGGTATCCACCATGGTCACCCAAATCCATCTAATCTGGAGGAAATAAATACAGTGTTGGACAATCTACAGGGCACCAGGCTAGAGTTCTACACCAGTCCAACTCTGGCAGTGGTGGCACACACCTTTAGTTCCCACACTCAGCAGATAGAGGCAGGTGGAACTCTGAGTTTGAAACTAGCCTGACCTACAGAGTGAGTTCCAGGGCAGGCTCCAAAGCTACAAAGAAACCCAATCTTGAAAAACAAAAATAAACAAACAGTCCAAGTTCAAAACCAGCCAGAGTTAAATAGTAAGTCTATTTTTAAAAAAAGAGGATCTAATCCAGATTAAAAGGAACAGAAGAATTATCACAACCAATGCATTTTGTACACTCTGCTTGGATCCTGGACATTCTAACAGCCATAGGTGCATGCAGGAATAACTGGAGAAGTTGGCATGTTAAAAGACAGAATGTTGGGGCTGAAGAGATGGCTCAGTGCTGAAGAGCACTGGTTTCTCTTCCAGGGAACCCAGGTCCTATCCCCAGCATCCATGTGGTGGCCCATAGCATCTGTAACTCCAGTCCCAGGGGATGCAATACCCTCTTCTGCCCTCCATGAACACTACACAAAACAAGCAAGCAAGCAAACAAGCAAACACCCATATACACAACATACATAATTTAAAAGTTTTAAATTTTTTTAAATTAAAAAATTTAAAGGATATTTGGGGCTATTCCATCAGGGGACCTGAGCTGAGATACCAGCACCCACATCAGGTGGCTTACAATAATGGGTTCCAACACCCTCTTCCAGCCTCCAGGGGCACTATACACAAATACACACATATACACATAACTAGAAATTAAACTGTTGAAATTATAAAGAAACCTTGGTTTAAAAAAAAAGATGTTCAGTTTCTTAAATACAATGATACACTGCTTACATGAAATGTTCCGGGGTGTGTGTGTGTGTGTGTGTGTGTGTGTGTGTGTGTTGCTGCTGCTGCTGCTGCTGCTAGGGATTAAAGCCAAGGCCTTGTACATGCAAGGCAAGCATTGTATTGTTGAGTTGTATCTTCATCCCTGACAACACTGGTTATCTTTGCCAACACACCCAGACATGGATTTCATGATATCTGTATTTTATTTCCAAATAGCTCAGTAAAAACAGATAAAACAACTGTATGTTGAGAAACAGATCACTAATCAGCAGAATGTGAACTATGGGACAGAGATGTTTGTGACATGATTCAACAGTTCTGTAAATCAGAAATGTCACAATGAAGTCTTGAAAAACGCAGTTGGCGCAGATGCTTCGGGACTTCAGAAGCCCACTTCACAGTGCACAGAGGCAAACATGGGAACTGTCTTGGGAGCAGGACCAAGATGCCCACATGACAAGGAACCTCCAACGTCCACATGAAGAATGAGTTACAAACCCTTGACATAAGAGAAGCACAAGCCTAGGGGGCAGCAAGACAGCTCAGTGGGTAGAGATGCTTGCTGCCAAGCCTGAGTTTGATCCCTGGGACCCACACTGAGGAAGAAGAGGACTCCCACAGTGGTCCTCTGACCCTCCTCCCCCAAACACACACAGACATGACTTTAAAAAAAGATGAATCAGAGAGAGAAATGTGCAAAACTATGGGGTTTGTGAGAACTATAGATTTTTACCTCTACCTATGTGGTAATACAAACCACCTTAGAGGAGGGAAGAGATACAAACAGCCTTGGGAGCAGGACCAAGATGCTCAGATGACAAGGGATCTCCAAGATTTCAGCATGGACACCAAGGCAGTGATGTCTGACCTGTCTCTGGTGCCGTGGACCACAGTACTGGCCCCACTAGTCCCCCGCTATATCTGCTTGTACCTCCCCTCAGATGTCCTGGGGAACACAGATCAGAGCACTCTTAGTTTCTCTGGGAACACAAATGGATTCCTTCTTCCCAGATGCTCTTCCCCAACTGGAGCTTTCCAGAGAGAAGGCAGGCCTTAGAATTTTTAGCATCCTCCTTCAAAGAAGATCAAGGGCCATTTGGTGTCCAAACAGCAAGAGATAAGCCATCAAAGGCTCCAAAGGCAAGTCCAAACCTAACATTAAAAGCAAGAGCCGGGCAGTGGTGGCGCACACCTTTAAACCCAGCACTCGAGAGGCAGAGGCAGGCAAATCTCTGTGAGTTCGAGGCCAGCCTGTTCTACAGAGCTAGTTCCAGGACAGGCTCCAAAGCAATACAGAGAAACCCTGTCTTGAAAAACCAAAAGAAAAAAAAAATCAAGAAAGATAAAAAATGACCATATCAGACACATCGATCACTGGGCAGATGCTGATCTCAAAGATATGAGAGGAACAGTTGGGAAGGGGAAAATGGGAATCAAGGTGCAGCCCAAATGGGTATGATGTCACCAGGGCAAGACCAGATTGTCACCAACTGGAGAAACCCAAACTGCAGTGGATTCTACACCATCAGTAGATGCACCACCCTGAACAGACTGACCAAGACGGCAACTTCACTCTTCTATCAAGTTGATTGCAGACACACCAACAGATCATCATGGCAGAAATATTGTTCTCTCACTCTGGTCTCCTCCAGTTACAGTCTGACCACGGCCAATGGGAAAGCTGAGAACTTTTCATTATCGAACACATTTGCGAAACTCGTTGGCTTTAACAAACTGTTCCCCACACACCTGGCCTGCATGGTCTCCTCTGACCAGAGCATGCTATATCGTACCCAGAAAGCGCTTATAGGTTCCCACTTGTAATGGAAAAACACTAGCAGCTGACAGAAAAGTGAAACCCCATCTTGGCTTTGGAGAAATGGTCCCGCCAGGGAAACGCATAAGACTATTTGATGAGATTTAATAAGTTTTAACAAAATCCAGGTGAGGGCTCTATCTGGAAAGAAACAGACGATTCTTGTGAACGATTCTTGTGAACCAGGAAATCGTTCAGGAAAGGAAAAAGGATGCAAAGCCCTGAGTCACCACAGGAAAAGGCAACCAGGAATCAGTCTCCACAAACAGAACACTCGTGTCATCCAAACTAAAGATGCCCATCTCAAGTGTCATGTCTTCTCTCAAGTGTGGTTACTGGATTTGATATAGTCACATAAAACCATGTAAATGAAGGTAGAAGTGAAGCCACCTAGGGAATCGATGGGAGGGGGGCAATGGGAGGGTAAGGAGGGAGTAATAAACTCAACATACAATATAGAAAAATGCTTTTAAAAAACAAGTCTCAGAATGTCTTAAGGTTGAGAGGACTTTTTCCATTTCCCTCCATGCCTTGAAGCATCATGCTTTGTCTTAGATATAATCAACTTTAAAATCTTCCTCCTCAGCCAGGCAGTGTTGACACACACCTTTAATCCCAGCACTTGGGAGGTAGAGACAAGAGGATCTCTGTGAGTTCTAGCCCAATCTGGTCTTCAAAGTGAGTTCCAGGACAGCCAGGACTACACAGAGAAACCCTGCTTCAAAAAACAAACAACAGAAAGTCCCCTCTGCCTCTATGTGACACGGTCTTACTATGTAGCCCAGACTGGACTAAAACTCAGAAATCCCTTTCTCCATCTCCTGAGTGCTGGCATTACAAGTATGCACCACTATACCTGGCCCAAAACATCAGTTTTTAATCCTTTACACACAGAGACTGCAAACAAGGTCATCATGGAACCAACCCTAAATATATGTAGTCTGTAATACTCTGAAGAAGGGACACCATTACTGAGAAGCAGTTCCTTGTCCCAGTGAGATCTGCTGTATTTTATGTACAGAGGCACAAGGCCATGTCTGCCATTCAGGAGAGCTTGGTTTGCTGTGTGAGTACTCAGTGACATACAGGCATGCTGTTTATAGAGCCCTTGTGTGCCCTCATGGGCTTTAAGTTTGAAACCCTAAGCCCCAGTATGTGTATCTGCTAAGAATAGGGCTCTCCAAGCCTACAAATGCTGAGAGAGCCAGGAAGGGAATGGTTCCCACTGTGGGAAAACCCAAAAGATGGATCAAGGCTGTAGCCTAAGCAAATAGATGCACTGAAAATACTACTCAAGTCATCCACAAGTTCTGCCATAGAGCCCCAGGGGACCTGAGGACATTCTGTTCTAAATATCCAACACCTGGGATGCAGGGATAACCCCACAAAAGCATACTGACTCTCAGAGGGGGTTGCACGAAACAAAGCCAGTATTGGGTCTTTCAAGGGAGGTTTTAAAGTCTGTGACTAACGTCCAACTTAATTATAAAATGAATCTTCACTCTTGGGGAAGAATAAACTAAGGGCTGCAATGCTATGGAATCTAATGGCTTTTCTATTCAAATTCCACTGCCAAACATCTGTGAAATAAAACCAGTATTCCTTGATGGGCTTCCATGAAAGAGACCACCCTAAGGGTAAGAGGTGGGGCTCAGTGGTGAGAGCTTGCCTGCACAGTAGAGGACCTGTGTGCATCACACACACACACACACACACACACACACACACACACACATACACACATATACACACACACACGCCCAGTCCCTTGCATTGTAAAAAAATAAAACAAAAGAAACACACACAAAACAATGATCTCTCAGAACCATCAACCCTGGGCCAGTTTTTATCATAATATATTTGCTAACATCTAAGGGACAGATCTGCAGGGAGTAAATTTTATGTTACAATCCTTCAATAACATAGAGATGGCTGAGAGACAAGCACATAGGTAGACAGCAAATGTCATTCTTCAGCCTCCCAGCCTGGGTGGTTTTAAACACATAAACAATTAAGGTATCATTTCAGTAGATCTTTGTTTAAATCTATGCAGTCTCTTATTGTCCAACCCTCCTCCCATCTCCCAAACAGAAATAACAAACCCAAGAGAAGGTTGACACATCTTTTATGTACAAACAGGTTGGTGATACAAATGAAATTCTTTTTATAAATACCTTGAGTGAATGGGAACTCTCTGAGTGTGAAGAATCTAGCATTTCCTCCCTGGTACTGCCCAGGTATCCTACCCTTAACAGAACAGTTGTGGGGTCTCCTGGGAATGCCAGAGGCCACTCTGGACCTAGGTAGGAATGCTGACACCTCCCTACAGAGGAGAGGTGACATGAAGACCACCTGCCACCCAAGACCTAGTGTGATTAACTATTCTTCCACAAAAACTTTAGTCTCTTTCCTACCAGTGGCCCATATGGCAGGGGGGAAAAGGATCCAAAATAGTGTGAGGAAAAAAAAAAAAAGAAGAAGAAAACTTGATAATCAGTGAAACCCTGTCAAGCCAATGTATCAAATTCACCAAAGGGAAAAATATTAACATTCCCTATAGGAAAACCATCACTTAGCACCAATTTCTCTGACTCTTTAGAGTTTTTCCTTTTCCTTCGAGCCCTTGGCTGTGAGAGGCTGTGGGGCTCAGCTTTGCCTCATCAATACTTTTAATCAGTAACTGAGTGTGAGGGGCAGTGGTCACACACCATAGAACAAATAGCAGCTCACACCACAGAGGCTCCTGGGGTGTCATGCTGCCTGGGGGAAGTGAGTGACCCCACAGTCTTCTTCCTGGCCTCTCCAGGCTTCCGGCTTCACTCGAAGCGACGCAGGTGGTTGTAGAGTGACTGCACGTAGGTGAAGACACACATAGGGTCAGGCTTGCGGCCCATCACCATCATATCCTCCACTTCGATGAGGCGCTCACAGTTGGCCAGATTCCTGAAACAGAAGCTGCATCAGAGCATGGTCCCAGTGAACAACCAGCCCCACAACAGGGCAGTTGTCACTGTCGCCAAACAGACTTCACCAAGCCTGACTGATGTGTTCAAGGACACACCAAAACAGAGTATGAGTACTCCCAGAGAACCTTGGGAGCTGCTGAGTTCATGCCTCACTTCCCAGGCTTCTGAAGCCACAAATCACCTATGCAGTTCATATAGAAGCAAGGATATTACGCACGCATTATATGCCAAATCAGCAAGAACTACAAAAGCAAATGTAAAAGTAAAGCAAAATTTAGTTTTGGATTTTTGAGATGGGAACTTGCTGTGTAGTCCAGCCTAGGCCAAAACTCATGATCTATCTGCCTCAACCCTAAATGGGATTATGATCATGTGCCTTCAAGCCCAGCTCTGAAATAGTCTTTTAAACTTAAGGGGGGAAAAATGATCCAGGAGATGGAGAGATGGCTCAGAGGTTAAGAACATTTACTGCTCTTCCAGAGGACCTGAGCTCAGTTCCCAGCACCCACATCAAATGACTTACAACCATCTGTAACTCCAAGGTATCTGACTGCTTCTGGTCTCCTGGAACACCTGCACTCATGGGCACATAACCACATGCATATAGACAAGCACATCTATACATAATTTTAAAAATTAAAAAACCAAAAACCAGCCAGATGTTGGTGGCGTGCACCTTTAATCCCAGCACTCAGAAGGCAGGGGCAGGCAAATCTCTGAGTTCGAGGACAGCCTGGTCTACAAGATGGAGTTCCAGGACAAGTTCCAAAGCTACACAGAGAAACCCTGTCTCAAAAATCAAATCAAAACAAACAAACAAACACAAAAAGCAAAAACAAAAATACAACAACAACCTTGATCCAGCCAGGCATTGTGGCCCATGACTTTAATCCTAGCACTTAGAAGGCTGACACAGATTGATCTCTAAGTATGAGGCCAGCCTGGGCTCCACAGTGAGTTCTAGGCCATCCATAGTTACACTATGAGACCCTGTCTTAAAAACAAAACAAAACAAAAAACCCAAACACAACTCTCAGGGCTGGGGAGATAGCTCTTTCAGTGCTTGCCTTGCAAACACAAGGACCTGGTGAAATTCCCAAAACCCAAGTTTAAAAAAAAAAAAAAAAAAAAAAAAAAAAGCCAGGCATGGTGGTGCATACTTGTAATCCCAGCACTGAGGGGGGATGGGAGAGGTGGTTAGAGACAAACAAATCCCTGGGGCTCCCTGGCCAGCTAGCCTAGCCTGCTTGATGAGCTCCAGGCACTTGAGGAATGATACTTGAGTTGTCCTTTGGCCTACACACATACGTGCACACAAGCACACACACACGGCCCACAGTAAAGAAGGAGATTTTAACCATGATTCAGCAAACACCGTTATCTACCTCTGGCATCTGCATGCACACACATGGGTGGGTGCACACAACCATATATGTTCATGGGCATATCCCACCCTCCTCTCTCTGCAGAGCAGGTAATGGGAAAAGAGGCCAGGATATGAACTATGAACTGCTAGCTCAGACGCCAATGCTGACAACCCTTCCACCTGTCAGTGTCCATTTCCTGGGCAGTCGGTCAGAATCCACCTCTGCTCAACCGACTCCCAGCAAGCTTGTTGGAAGGCTATGATTTTGTATTGCCTTTATGCACCTTGCTCTCCAGAGCCCAGCCAGATGGGAGACCCCAGCAGGCAAGCCAGGGATCCTCAGACCCAGCCCAGAACTTGTAGCCAGCTCAACACAATTCATGCAACACTTTTACACGACAGCTCTCTGAGCTGCATGACCCTCAGACAAAGGCTGTAACATTAACACCACTGGGCTCTGCTCTGGAGAGCTGGCCAGAGACCAAATGTCAAGGCAAAATGGAGACATCTGTCCCAGATCCCATTCCCACCTCTCACCTTCCCCTAGGGCTGCAGAGAGTGACTTGTATGGGACCCTAGAGGTTACATGGAGGTGACAAGTGAGTTTGGCCCCTTTCTCTCCAAAACAGGCAAAGGCTGGGCTTCGTGTCTGAGATGCAGGCATGCAAGGGTGTTCCATGGCCAAGAATTGAACATTCTTGAATTCTTCAAAGGCTGGAGATCCCAGTTCACCTTTCACTGATATCACTTTGTCATCTGGTGCCCCACCCCCACGGTGCAGGGAGAACCCCAGTCTCTCTCTCTCTCTCTCTCTCTCTCTCTCTCTCTCTCTCTCTCTCTCTCTCTCTCTCAGGCCTGCTACTCAGAACCCCCCAGGTGCATTCAAACCAGCCCTACATGGGTCCATAGGATCATCACTATCACTTCAGTGGCCACTGAAATGGCCATTTTGATGGTCTCTTATGTTAAGTGAGGACAGCCCTAGAATCCCAGAGCCTCAGCTTTGGAGAACTCCCATATTGACTTGTCCCCACGAAGGCTCTCCCTCCATGTGTTCCCCCTCCCCCAGGTCCAGGACTGGACTGACCCCTACTACAGGAGGCTTTAGCCACCAGGAACTTCTCCCTTAAGGCATGGATGGTCCTTTACTTCCTTGTACATTTTACCTTTTATTCCCACAAGATTGTTCTCAGCTAACTTTCCCCCACCCACAAGCCCTTCACATGCTTGTACCTATGTCATTGTCCCTCACAGGGCTTTCTGACTCTTCTCTAGCCCACCTTGTGGTTATTCAGAGTTGCTGGCTTGTTCCAGATGTACCTGACCTGTACAAAAGACATCAAGCAAACCCCTTCTTCCTTCTGGGGCTTTGAACACACTCCAGCCAACACCCCCCATGCCCTGGAAAACAAGTCTTCCAACTAAGGGTAGCCACAAAGACAGAAGGGAAGTCAAAGACAAGATGCTGGTCTTCCCTGCAGGCAAAAAAGAGAGCCGGTCCCCACACCATCCACTTGTTTCTAAGTTGAACAGATGGGGGTGGGTGTACTTTCTAAGAAATCTACAGCCACCATTTCTCAGGACTCTTTTCTAGACCCCCCTCTACCTTTCACTCACTTCCTTCTCTGAGGAGTTCCAAATTCTCCAGCTTCCAGGTCCAACCCCCTGTCTTTGATACCATTGTCTGGCCCATAGCTGGCCCTTAGGGACACTTTCTTTTCACCCCTACTTGTCCCTGCTGATAGAACATGCTCCTTCAGAGACACTGTGGTGCCGGCTACAATGGCAACAATGCTCCTCTAGCTGTCAAATAGGAAAAGCACAGGGACACTTGCTTGAGTGTGTCACAGCCAGCCATCTATCTCTCAGGAGGCAGAATACAAGATAGTGATGGCTGCTGCTGACTTTCATCAAAAGGTATGTCTCAAAATATTAGAAAGGACTCAACTGGCCTTTACATTTAAAAAAAAGAGGAAGTTCTTTTGTTAAAAATGATCCAGGCTACTTTTAAATAATCCAAACTACATGGAGAAGTCCACAAAGCTCAGATGATCTCCAATGTCACCCCACAGCCTGAAGCAAGGAAGGCACTGGCTTATTAAGATGCACTTTGAAGGGTTTCTTTTATTATTTATTGTATCTTCTGCTACCCCAGGCCACAGAGGAGGGGCTGGGGGTAATTTTTCAGACTGTCCTAAATGAAGACCAGGGGTGGAACTGCTGCCTCCTGTCTTGTTTTAGACGGAGACACATGGGCACTACAAATAGCACTCAAGCCCCTTCTGCTGGGTGTAACTGGAGAGCAGGCGCATTCCGTGCAGGGCAAGTGGGAAGCCTTGGGCTGCGAGATCTTGTAGCTTCCTGTGCTATGGGCAGTGGTGGGAAGGAAAGGTGCAGAAGGGTCAAGCACCCGCCCTAGTTTGCCCCTTCCATAAAAGGAGCTGCTCTGCCCTTGTTCCAGGCCCTAAACACCTGTCAGGCAAGAGATGCTTTGCTGTCAGCAAGGCATCACACTCACACAGATTAGGACACAAGGAACCTCTGGGCCCAGAAATTATGGAGGGGAAAGGCAGCATACACATTTACTCCCAAGGTTCCTGGTGCATTTTGTGCCCTGAAGATACTTGCTCGTGGAAGGATCTGGAAGCACTCTTTTCCTGGATGAATCGTTTGAGACCATGATCAGGTCTTTTCTAAAGTTCATGTCTTGCTTGGACACCAGGCTCCTCTCAGCTGAGGCTGTGTGTGCTCCCAAAACGGTCTTTTGGGGCCACCCTCTACACTATCGGCTCTTGATGACTTTCAAAGGTACCATGTATCCACCCAGATGTTGCTGGCTAACCTAAGATGCTGACATTGGCTCCAATATCCTCAGGCAGGTGTCCCATGCAGCTCTTCTAGCCAGCTATTTATTGGCCAAGAAACCAGGGATCCAAGCAGCTGCCTTCCCAGGAGGCCCTGGGGAGTGAGCCCACCTCCACAGCCCTCTCTCCCGCTTGTACCTGAGAGATAATCTCACAGATGACTCATAAGGGGAGGTACTATCCCAGGCTCTGAGTAAGCTCCCCACACAGACTTGCCTCTGATTGCCCTCCCTACTCTTTGCAGAAAAAAAAAAAAAAAAAACCCCAGAATTCATCTCAAGAGGCCTCATCACACCCTGATCCCCTCCCCAACTGGGAGCAGACTCAGGCCACAGGGAGGCAGGGCCAATGTCCTATCCTGCTTTTTGCTTGGGGAGAGAAGGGAGCCAAAGCCTGGCCCAGCCACCACCCCCCCCCCCCAGGTTGAGAATAGAAGAAACATCTGTGGAGTCTGGAGACTCTGGGCTCGAATACCTCCTGCTGGGAAAGTACATCCTGGAGGCATTCTGCCCTAACTGCCTAGGGCAGCTGTGTTCCTTAGAACCTGGGCCACCACCACACTGTCATCCCTGCCCCAGCTACAGGCCGGTTGGATCCTTGGCTATAGGTGACCAGGGCATAAGCTGGCATTGCTTAGCCTTCTAGGCTTCACGAATTCTATAAGCCAAGCCTGGACTCTGACTGGGGTGAGTTTTGGGGTACCTAAATGGGAGCCCTGATCCCACACATTCTAGTCTGATTTTTGAGAGCGGCCATTTCTGAGTTTCAAGCAGCTGGGCCTCTTCCTATGAACCACCCCTCCCGACATCATGCCGCGACACTTGGCTTGAGGCCACCATCGTCTGGATCCAGTTGCATAACACACTCCTCCAAGCTGTTTCTGCTATTAGGATGACAGCTAATCCCAAGCAGCCAAGAAAGGGAAGGCTTTGAAAGTACACAAGGCGTTCCTCTGACCCCAAAGGGACCTAGAGTCCAAATCAACACAACAGGCATGGACCCCTATCCCCAAGCCTCTGTGTGAGGATCTCCAAGCAGAGCTCCCATTCTGCCCCTGTAGTGAGTGAGAACTTCTACCCTAGAGAGGGACAGCGGCTGTGGCTCCGGGTACCAAGCAAGGGTTATGAGACCCTTTGTCTCCTTTCCCTCCTTCCCTATCCAGGCTCAGGTCCTAGTGTGGAGGACCAGGACTGGGTGCTTGGTCTGGGAATAGAATGAAGATAGCAAAGACAACTTTGGGTGGGGCCTCCTCCAACCCCATCACTTTAGGGCAAGTAAAGAGGTGGGGTGGGGGGGGGCTGAAAGCTCAACCAGGACAAACATGGTCCCTCTGCGGCTGCAACATGCAGCACAAAGGCATAATGAATAGTAACTTTGGAGCTGCCCTTCCTTTTCCCTCTGCCTCAGCAGTCTGTGATGCTGTCCTGACCCTCTTGCCCTCTGACTGGGGTTAACCAACAAGAGGCCCTGGGGCAAAGACTGGAAGGGCAATGAGGTCAGAGCATTTATCTGGGCAGGCTCCTCCCAGCCAGGTCATAGTGAGCTGGATGCATCCTCATGTCCACAGCTTAGATTGACTCGGTAGCCTCAGCACCAGCACCAGCAGACCCAGGGCTTATAATATTCTTCCCCAACTTACCCCTAGGAGTAATACACACAAGGCTGTGCCAGAGTTTGCCTATGGGTTGTGTTCACCCAAACTCACCCAAGCTGCGGAGACAGTCCCTAACGTAGCGGTGCTGCGGGGTGGTGGGGCTTTTGAGAAGTTGCTGCCCTGCCACACCTGCCCCTGTCTCACGTCCCTGCCCACACCCTCAGGCAGAGTCTTTACAAGAAACACACCAGGGACTGTTCTTCCCTGCTGTTAACTTGACTGGATTTAGTGTCCCCGACAGCAACACACCCCCCTGTGTGTCTAGGAGAGTGATCCCACAGAGGAATAAATGAGAAGAGAAAGCCCATCCTGAATGAGGGTGACTCGGCCTTACGGGCTGGGGTCTCTGTGCCAAGTAAAAAGGAGAAAATGCACCCTCTCTCTCTCTCTCTCTCTCTCTCTCTCTCTCTCTCTCTCTCTCTCTCTCTCTGTGCTTCCTATCTGTGGAAGCAATGTGACCAGCTGCCTCATACACCCACTGCCTTGCTTCCCTTAAACTGTGAGCCACAAAATAAATAAAAATTTAAAAAAAGAAGTCCCTTTAAAACCTTCTTTAAAAAACAAAAACAAAAAGCCTTCTTTCCTTGGATGCTTTCATCAGATATTTTGCCACAGCAATAAAAAAAAAAAAAAAGTAACTGCTACGCACCCTGCCCACCTGGGAAACCCGCCCCACCCAGCTGGAATACACACCTGTGACCCACAAGGTCCTGACAACTCTCAACATCTAAGGGTTGCTCTTAGCCACAAACCAGATCCCAAACGGGTTTTCCAAGCACATCCTGATCCCAGAACTGCACTCCCTTCCCCTGGATCCTCTCCCTATGAGTGGGACATACAAGACAAGTGTCATGGTTTGAATGTGGCTTGCCCCCACCCAAACACATGTTGAGGCCTGATCCCTGCTATGCCGGTGTTGAAAGGCAGTGGGGCCCTTAAGAGTCATTTAGATCATCAGGAATCCACCCTTACGCAGGGATTAAGGTGGCTCTCACAGAGCTGGTTAGTTATCTCAAGAAGAGGTTGTTATAAAGTGCCATGTGCCCTTTGTCCCCTTCTCTCCAGCAGAGGTGGCACCTGGCCTTTCAGCTTTCCATCATGAACTCAAGCGGCATGCAACCCTCATCAGAAGCGGAGCAGACCCCAGCCTATAGAACCAAGTACCAAAATAAACCGGTTTATGAATCACCTGGCCTCCAATGTTCTGTTACAACAACAAAGAACAAGCCTTAGGCCAGAGGTAATTTCCCAGTCCGTACTATGACAGTATTTCAGGAAACATAATCTACTTTTAAAATATACCAGGCAATCCCAGTTAGTTTCCTGCTGAGACCTTGATGACGGTGCCCCTACCCCACTGGCCCCCCCCAGGCTCTGTATGTGCCTGGTTTCCCAAACGGTAGAGCAGAGGCTAAACCCCAGCAAGGAGGCAGGAACAGTAGAAACAGCTCCAGCACTGAGTAAAAATGTGGCCCTGGGCACATCCTTCACCAGCCTCAGTCTTCCATCCATATAAGAGAAAGACAGACAGACTGGATGGCATCAGGGTCCCTCAACTTATTATAAAGTGCTGCCCTGTGTGTCCTGACTTTACCCAGGGCAGAAGCTGTGCTCGGGGCTGGGCCCAACAGCCAGTGGGACCTGCCATACTTACTCAGCCATGGTGAAGGCTAGCTCAAAGTTCTTCTGCCGTTGTGTGGGGCTCAGGGCATTATAGTCGAAGGCATCAGGGAAGAATGAGTGTACCAGGGCACAGAAGGCCATTCCGTCACTCCAGCTGGAGGAGAAGTTCTGCAGGTCCACATGCTGCAAGCAGAGAAAGTGGAGGGAAGCAGAGAGCCCCTACTCCTGGCACCCAATTCAACTCTCCGAGCAGATTTTTCAGCCCCAACTCACTGAGCAACAAACCATTGCTGCTAGACCTCACCCCTTGAGGTGCACGACACCAGTCTGCTCAGGTCCAATTTCTAAGCACGTGTTGTGGGTGTCTTGGGTACTGCACAGAAGGCATGAGCTCCCCGACTCCCGTCCCTCCCCAGTCTGGCAGGATCTTGCCTTACCAGCAAGTGCAGGTGAGATGCCTGGCTTGCCTTGGCCCACTCACCTCATAGCCCACAGTCTTGCTTCGACACCACTCTAGCAGGATCTGCTTGATGCTGCTGGCACTGGCCACACCAAAGCTCTGAGACCTCTTTAATTTGGCCCTGGTCTCACCTTTGCCCCTGTGGAGAGAGGGCAAGCCTGCTGTGGGAGCCAATGGAGAGAACATTCCTGTACCTTCTGGTCAGTACTCAACACACATGCTACAGCAGAGTCCACAGCACAGTGCCACGCACCAGCCATGCAGCCTCTTAACCACGCCCAGCATTCTAGGATTCCTGCGAACAATCCCACATGAAGCAGGTATCACTGGCCAACCCTGAGACAGAGGATTTGAACGGCATGGACCTCTCACGCTCTTCCTAAACACCCTTTCCAACCCTGCCTTCCTTCTTGGCTTCCGTAGCATCCAAGGGCAGGTTGCTGGGGCAGTGGCGCTTCCTGGCCCTGATTCTTCCTTTCCCTAGAGCTGAGCATCATCACAGAAGCACAAGTGGCCACCTGCACTCAGCAGGCATCGATGTTGTGTACTGACTAGAGCACTGAATAAATCTGCAGAGGAGGCTGTAGTCTAAGGACCTTCTCTTTAAAGAGTGACCGGTGAGCCTCTGGGTTCCACTGTATCATTTCTTCAGTTCTCAAGCAAAAACAGTCCCACAGTTAGCCTCC